>NC_048599.1:10165746-10323246 GCF_003668045.3 Cricetulus griseus
CTGTATCCCCACACTTACTAGGGATTCCCATGGTCTAGGCACACACGCCCCATCCTAGGAAAGATGACTTGTCTCACTCTGGTCTAGAATGTAGAAATGGCAGCTTGTTATAAGATGGAATTACTCTGTGTAGGATTCAGAACACTGGTCTCATTACACTACCAAATGAGAACACAGCCATTGTGGTGGTTTGTTTTAGTTTGGTTTGGTTTGATTTATTTGATTTACTGAGATGAGGTCTCATGTGGCCCAGACTGGCCTCAAACTCACTCTACAGTTGAGGCTGGCATTGAATTCCTGAGCTTCCTGCCTCCACCTCCCAAGCACTAGGATTATGCATAATCCCATTTCTTGATTCCTTGGGAACATTCATAATATCTACACCACACCACACTCTCACCATTGTGGTTTAATTTGCATATACACAATGGTGACTCATCCTGAACACCTCTTTCGACCTGAGGACCATTTCTATGTCTTCTTGTGGGAATGGCTGCTTCGGTCCTTACACAGTTGTCAACTGTGCTCTTCCTTTTGTTATTGTCATCACTGCTGAGTTGTGTGAATTCCTTTTACGTTTTAAATGTCGGATATATTCTTCAGAATACTTTCTCTCAATTTGAAGGCTGCCTTTTCACTTAAAAAGAAAAGTTGGTTATTGAGTATGGTGACAATACACTCCTGTTCAAAGCTACATATAAGATTAACAAAATCTAAGAAATATTGCATGGCATGGTCAACTATACTGTCTCTGTGCTGGTAATTTGCAAAGACAGTGCATTACCACAAAGGAAGGAAATTGGGAAGCACCTTATGGGACAGCAGGGGTCAGTTTGCTTGACTGTTGTTATCCCTTAAGAATGTATATGTATATCAAGGTATGTATACAAAAACATTTCATTCAGTCCACTGAAGATGGAGGGTTCTGTTCCACCTGGTTCCACAATTGATTCACCCCAAATAAACACACGGATGCTATATTAATTATTAAACTGTTTGGTCAATGGCTAGGGCCTCTTACTGGCTAGCTCTTAATTATTAACCCATTTCTATTAATCTATGTATTGCTACGAGGCTGTGGCTTACTTGTAGTCTGTCATGTTACTCCTTCAACAGCATGTTGTCTCTTGGTGGCCTCCCTCTGCCTTCTTCTCCCCAGCCTTCTCCTGGTCTGGTAGCCCCACCTATGCTTCTTGCCTGGCTACTGGCCTATCAGTGTTTTATTCATCAACCAATAAAAGAAACATAAATAGAAGGACATCCCCCATCATTCCACTTTAAGTATATCCAGCCTAAAAAATGGCTGCCCCAAGATGTTAATGAAGACTGGCAAAGCAGGCAGAATAATGAGGCCTGCATCCCAAGAGCCCATAGGTGTGTCAAGCTGCAGTCACGTTCAATGCTCCTTGTGGCAGCTTTTCCTGGCTGTACCTTTGAAGTGCTAGTCTCTCTGAGTGACTCTGTTTCCTCCATCTGAACAAGGTGGTTCCTCCTTGTGTTTCAGACTTTTGGGTGAACTGTTGAAAGATGCACAGCAAATCACATCCATTTTCCCGAGCTGAAGCTATAGCAGTGGGTCAGTCGTCCTGTTACTGAGTAACAGTATGGGTTGTCAGGACATGCCCACCCCAACATGAAGGAAAGGGTCTTCTCCCTGAAATGCAGTGTCTTCGCTTGCTCTGTCAGAAATGCTTCTCAGACTATAGGCTGGTAACCACTGGAGCTTGTCTGTCTTTTCAGAAAGTGCAACCATAGCTACTGTCACTAACCAGATAAAAGACTCTTTTCCTCCTGACATTATGCCTTGGAGTGGACAGCAGAAGGACAGCATAGGACATGCTTGGTACCTACACGACTTCCTTGTTCAAAATATTCATCTTCCACAACAGTGCCCACCCTCTTCTGCTGGGGCATGACTATCAGACAGATCTGCCTCATATCCTGCGTGGCATTTACATTGTCGGAAATGGTCTTGTTTAACTAATGGTAAGGCCCTATTGCTGAAAACAATACCTACATGTCTCATCGAACACGAACCATTCAAGCTGGTGCCTACATAGAGCTTCACCCGTACTAAGTAGTGTTCATAGTACTGAAATGTACTCTGCTGCTGCCAGAAGAAAAAGGTAAGTGCCAACCAGCTATAAAACCCTCCCATCTACAACGACGACCTGCCTGCATGACACACTGGCCCAATGGTGGCACAAAGGTTGTGGGAAGTAGCCAACCACTATCTGATTGGAGGTAAGGCCCACTCCATGAGATGGAGCTCATGCCTGACACTGCTTGGGTGGCCAAAAGCCTGGGACTAGACAGGGCATGGACCCCGGGAAAAATCAAATACTGATGTTCCGCTATAGAAACGTAGCAATATAATGACACCTACTGATAATCTCCTGTTCCCACAGATCAGTGTCTTGCTCAGTCATCATCAGAGAAGCTTCCTCTTACAGTAGATGGAAACAAACACATAGACCCACAGCCGGGTAAAGTACTGAGAGTGAGAGACCTTGCAACACCCAATTTCAATGGGATGTCTCCATCAAATGTCTCCCTTCGGTGTTCAGAAAACTTTGTGGAAGAGAGGGAAGAAAGATCCTAAGAGCCAGAAGGGATGGAAGACATCAAGGAAAAAAGGCCTTCTAGACACATTGGGGTTCAGGCAGATATGAACTCAGAGAAACTGTGGCAGCACACACAGAGTCTGCACAAACCCAAACCAGGTGGGGTCTCAGCACTGAGAGAAGAATTTATATTCAGGGTTTTCCAAAAATAGAAAATACCCTCCCCAAAATGAAAGAATCTTATTTGTGATAGATATGTGTCAGAAAAGAAAGCAGGGAAGGGAGCAAGGATGAAAAGGAAGAATAGAAGCAGGGAGGCAGGGAGGGCAGGCAAGCTTGACAGACTATCAGACATGATTAGTAATGAACATGATTTTTACCTTTCCTCTAGGTGAGTAAAACATTTCATTTTTCTCTTGATTGTAAATCTCTTGTATTTCCTTAACAATATTCAATATATTATATACGATAAAATATATAAATTATTACCTAATACATAAAATAAAATATGTATCATAGGGTGGGCAGTTTTGATCAGTGGGTTAAGATGCTGGCCACTCAACTCAGGTGATTTGAGGTCAATCCCCAGAGCCCAGAGGAAGGAGGAGGAGAGAACCAACGTCACAGAGTTGTCCTCTGACATCCACACAGGTGCTGGGGCATGTATCTACACACGCATAAAATGATGATGATGATGATGATGATGATGATGATGATGATGATAAAAATAATAATAACAACAACAACAACAATAATAATAATAATAATAACGAAGGTCTTTTAAACCTTTTCCCCTAGAGCAACAGTTCTCAGCCTGTGGGTCACAACCACTTTCACAGGGGTCAAATATCAGATATCCTGAATATCAAGATATTTACATTATGATTCATAATAGTAGCAAAATTACTGTTATGAAGTAGCAACAAAATAATTTTACGGCTGGGGTCACCACAACATAAGGAACTGTATTAAAGGGTCCCAGCATTAGGAAGATGGAGCGCCACTGTCCTAGAGAAGGTTTAACAGTGACTCCTCTGGCTCTTTCCGGCGATCAATTCCCATCCTCACATAAATCTTTGTGCAGAAGTCCAGTAAATGAAGAAGACTCCCTGAGGCAGTTGTGGGTGGAGGCTGCTGACTGTGGCTGGCTTGGATCCTGGGCATCTAACCCCTGGGCAACCCTTGTGCCTTGAGTCTCTGCACAGCCTACACTGTCACTTGCAATCTCAGAGAACAGCCCGAAAAACATCAAAATACTAAAATTTAGGACTTTACTCTCAAAAAACACAAGAGTTTTTGTTCTAATTGCCATGTTAGCAATTTTGTGTTAAGTGTTCATCTTATCCAATGATGGTGATTGGATTGGGAGTCCACTCTTTTGGGTGGCTATTCTTTGTCTTTTGTTAAGCATAATTAGCTAACAGAGGTTCTGAGCTCCGACAATGTTCATTGCAGCCATCAGTCCCGTGCAATGTTCCAGGCGGCACTCGGGTGCTGATGCACTGACTCTTTCAAACTTTTATACAAATTGCATGTATAATAATCCATGATATACTCCAGCATTGATTGTTCTTCAATTTGAGGAACGGCTGATTTAAAACATCACTTAACACATTTTTCAGTCAAGCATAAGAAAGACAAAATTCTCCCTCCCTTAAAAGTCTCAGGAACAATTGGACAGAGACAGCAACCAGTGAGTGAAGTTTTGTTTTAGAAAAAAAAAAAAAGTAGATAGCAAACCACTCTGGCTTGCATTCTTTTTTCCTTCCTCAAAATGTACTATCACAAAAGATAAAATACCCAAGCATCAGGCTGTCCATTAGAAAGAATATATCGAATGCAACCTTTAACAAAGTTGCTACAATTATTTCCTCAAAGCCCACAGCATGAATTTTTAAAAGCAAATCTGATGCCATTAAAAAGTGATGGATTGACAGCTCCGGAGACTGAAGTCTTCCATCTAACCGCAAGCCGGGTGTGGCATAGACGGAGGCCATGAAAACGGTCCATCTCTCCCTCTTGTTCTGCCTCAAACCAACAGAGCAGACACTTCCAGGGACAAACAGGCTCTGCGGTTTGTGCTTATCTCTCTTCTGTGGCCATTTCCCAGGCAGGCCTGGCTGGATGGCATTTCTCATCCATTTGAGGAGAATAGAATGGACCCTTCTGTCACCGTCTGATGTAGAGGGCTTTTCTGACTCAGTTGTCCTTTTGCTGCCTGGTACCAACTCAAAATGAATTGTGTCACTTTCTTGCTTCCTCACCAAACCCAAGAGATGAAGGCAACGGACACGCTCACATCAGCTGCACCATCTCTGGTCCTCTGTCCCTTTCTGTGACAAAATAACCTGACAACATACAGATTAGGGGATAAGGGTGTGGTGGCTGACCTTGGCTGTCAACTTGACACACTAGGGAAGAAGGAGCCTCAGTTGAGGAGATGTCTCCATCAGACTGGCTTGTAGGCATGTTGTGAGGCATTTCTTGATTGCTTGTTGGTGAAGAAGGGCTCAGCCCACTGTGGGTGGGGCCATCCCTAAACAGGTAGGTTGGGCTGTATAAGAAGGTATTTTTAAAAAATAAAGGAAGCTGGGCAGTGGTGGCGCATGCCTTTAATCCCAGCACTCGGGAGGCAGAGGCAGGAGGATCTCTGTGAGTTTGAGACCAGCCTGGTCTACAAGAGCTAGTTCTGGACAGCCAAGGCTATACAGGGAAACCCTGTCTCAAAAAAGGAAGGGGAGAAAGAGGGAGGGAGAGAGGGAGGGAAGGAGGGAGGGAGGGAGGGGAGGGAAGGAGGGAGGGAGGGGGGACGGCAGGCAGGCAAGCATGAACTGAGGGTCAAACCATAAAGCAGCACCCTCCATGGCCTTTGTTTGAGTTCCTGCCTGCAAGTTCCTGTCCTGACTTCCTTTGATGATGGCCTGTGGTGCAGAACTGTGAGCTGAAATAAACCCTTTCCTCCCCAAGTTGCTTTTGGTCATGGTGTTCATCACAGCAATAGACAAGCTAACCAGAACGAGATCATACTTATCCAGAATTAGAGATGGACCCCCATATGCAGGGCTTCCCTCCCTTATGAACATTTGGGGGACTAGAAACTCTTGGCTGTACGCCTGTCCTGCAGGCTCCCGATATGTAACAGCATCTGCAGTCACTTCCCACCAGGAGCACCTCCACAGGGGAGGTGACCAGAAGAATCTCCAGACGGAGCCTGGGTCCCCTGCTGTCAAAATCACCCCAGTCTCTGATCTCTATGCCCTAGGCTCCAAACGAGTCACCACGGTTTGATATTAATGTCTTATTTTACCTTAATTTTTCTTTTCTTTTCCTTTTTTGAAATCCCATGCTTGCTAAGCAAGTACTATCCCTAAGCTTTGTACCAGTATTATTTTTACTCTCTGTTCTGAGTCAGGGCCTCACCAAGTTACACAGGCTAGTCTCAAACTTACTCTGCAACCCGGGCTGGACTTGAACTCATGATCCTCCTGCCTCAGCCACCTAAGTATCTGGGATCCCAAGCATACACCACCGTGCTTCTCTTCCTCAGCCTCTAAGCCCTGGCAAGATCATGAAACACATTTTGCAGGCATACTCTCATTCACACAGCACAGTGGGCAGAAGGTGGGGTGTGGGTGACCACGGCAGGTGTTGTTTTCAGCCCTATATCTGGGGATCCACCAGCCTTTGCTGTTGCTGAATTAGGCTCAAACTCCAAGGCAAGATGGCTGGCTGGAGGAGATCTGATGAAAGCCACATTGTTTGGCTCATGGAAGGTGATTTACACCCTCGAGATACTGGATTTTAATTTGTTATGTATGTCTATAAACTCAGCCTTTATCCTCCCCTTTCTTTGAATGAAAAGCAGATTATTTAGTGCACTATCTAAAAATCTGCTGGTTATTAAATTTTCCTTTTCGTTTAGTTTTGAAGCTTTTATGCCTCTGAAACGTATTTACATGCTGTATGTATTAAATGAAGTGTAAGGCATAGTGCTCACAGGGGTAAAATCCCAATGACTCACTCCTCCCTGGGTCTCATCGCAGAGTCTGCCTGACTCCACACACCAGAAAAAAGGTGCAACCCTGAGCTCAGCTAGACAGCACAGCTCCACCATCAACACCCAGTGACAACCAGGGAATCCCCACGGCATGGCCAGAGTGGCTTTAAGTCCCCATGGGTATTAAAATAATGCGGACACTTCATGCAATCAAACGTAGCCAATGTGATGGGGAGGGTAGATTAAAAAGACACACATAATGACAGATGTGTATCAGAATGACGTAATGAAGCCCAATACTTTGTATACTATAGGAAAAATCATTTTAAAATTTTAAAGGAAAATCCAAAAGTCTGTATATTGTTGCATATGCTACATATTTATAGTTTTATTTGAAAAGGGTTATAGCACAGAATAATTAAGAAAAGCTATGCTATCACAGTTCACATATTTCTTTAAAATTAAGCCAATTTTAACATTCCTTTTTCATGATCGATTTATAGTTGGAGAATTTCATACGTGAATACTGTATTTCTATCATTTGTACTCCTCCCCGGTCTCCTCTCCAACTCTTCCTGTGTCCTCTCAGATTCTTGGCTTCTGTTTCTTTATAATTGTTACAAATGTATGGATATTTAATGTTGCTCATATATATGTGTGTTTAAAGTTGACCTCTTGGAAATGTGTAACCTATCAGGGGCCTTATCTGCGGAGAAGGCTGGTTCTCCTTCTCCCAGGAGCCAGTGATTACCTGTAACTCTTCATCTAGGAGGGTGGCCTTGTGAGATTTTCCCTGCCCAGGTTGGCACGTCCAGTGGTGTTGCCAGGTCTTGGTTAGGCAACCATACTGTTGAGGAGCTTCACTGGCATATATAGACGACACTATCTCATCGTGGAATCCTGGCCCTCTGGCTCTTACAATCTTTTTCCCTCTTCCCCAATGTTTCCTGAGTCTTACATGTAGACTGTGTGTTGGCGAAGTATCAGCTGTGGACTGGAAACCCCATGTCATTTGCTCTCCGCGTTCTGACCTGCTGTGACTCTGCAATGGCCACTCACCATCTGCTGCAGAAAGAAACTCCTTTGCTGAGAGTTGTGAGCTAACCTGACCTGTGGGTGGAAGAATTAACATTTAGCTAGATTAGAAATCATAATGGTTTGGGGAATGACAGTAGTGGACTCTGCTTTAAGCTCCATAACCTCACCCTCTGCAGGTAGGGCTAGGTTTACACTACCCGGAATGAGTTCCCTCCTCTTGAGAGAGAAACTATTGATTACTTCCACTATTGTGCCTTTTGGGGTATCTACACTGCAGCCTCACCTCTCTGCCTTCAGGATCTACACTCCAACCTCTAAGCTACTCACAGCCTCCTACGCCTAGGCTAGCACTCAGTGAGCCCGTGTTCTCACTGTTCCCCACATTTGTCACGTACTCACACGTGTAGGAAACAGAAAGTCAGAGGCAAGGGGGATAGAGCTGCTGCCCCCAGGAAGCTCCCGGTCTAACTTAGAGGAGAAAGCCCAGAATGAATAAACTGATAAAGTGCTTTAGAGTGGGGTGAGTGTTGGCATGGAGGGAGGTCCGGTGAGTTCTAAAGGGATAGCCAGGAAACCACACTGCCAGTGTCGGCTTGGCTCGTGGGTGGCCGGGCCAGGGGCCCACATGGCTGACACTAAGTGCACACAGTGAAAGCAGGAGATGGCATGGGAAGGGTGGGGTGGGTGACAGTGAGGGTGTGCATTCATCGCTGTCACAATTACCATGCATGGAAAAGTCTCTCCATTTTCTCTGGCTTTGCTAACTCGGAAGCTATGTCCTAACACGGTGTCTTAGTCCACTCCTGCTTGCTATATAATTACAATATAAAATTACATTTTATATTATTTATGTATAATATATTATTTTTAAACATAATATAAAAATATATTTTTTAAGAGCAGTAAGTCCATTTCAGAGGCCTCAGTGTCCAAGATGAAGGAGTCAGCGTGCTCTCTGGAGGGCCTCGGGGTTGCTTTTGAGATGGTACCTTGAACACGGCTTCCTCCTTAAAACACGGACTCTGTAGCCAGCACAGTAGAATGGGTGCAAGAAGCCAACCTACTCCCATGAGCCCTTTTGAAGGGGCCCTCATCTTTCTATGGGCGCTTTGATCACCTCTCAGAGACCGCCATCTCTTAAAACATTGAGGAGTTTAGCAGATGGATGTAGCCATCCAGGCTACAGGCCATATTTGTGACCCATGGAGCTCTGCAGGCCAAAACTGAAAGCTTTCTCCAAAGGACCAAGGGGCCTCAGTGAGTGTGACTGGTGATCCACACTCAGGGAGTGTGACTAGTGAGCCACACTCAGGGGGTGGAAATGGTGAGTTACAGTCAGGGAGTGTGAGTGTGACTGGTGAGTCACACTCAGGGGGTGGAAATGGTGAGTTACAGTCAGGGAGTGTGAGTGTGACTGGTAACTCACACTCAGGGAGTGTGAGTATGACTGGTGAGTCACACTCAGAGAGTGTGAGTGTGACTGGTGAGTCACACTCAGGGAGTGGAAATGGTGAGTTCCAGTCAGGGAGTGTGAGTGTGACTGGTAACTCACACTCAGGGAGTGTGAGTGTGACTGGTGAGTCACACCCAGGGAGTGTGAGTGTGACTGATGAGTCACACTCAGTGGTGGAAATGGTGAGTTACAGTCAGGGAGTGTGAGTGTGACTGGTAACTCACACTCAGGGAGTGTGAGTGTGACTAGTGAGTCACACTCAGGGAGTGTGAGTGTGACTGGTGAGTCACACTCAGGGAGTGGAAATGGTGAGTTACAGTCAGGGAGTGTGAGTGTGACTGGTAACTCACACTCAGGGAGTGTGAGTGTGACTGGTGAGTCACACCCAGGGAGTGTGAGTGTGACTGGTGAGTCACACCCAGGCAGTGTGAGTGTGACTAGTGAGTCACACTCAGGGAGTGGGAATGGTGAGTCACAGGGAGTGTGAGTGTGACTGGTGACTCACTCACAGGGAGTGTGAGTGTGACTGGTGACTCACACTCAGGGAGTGTGAGTGTGACTGGTGACTCACACCCAGGCAGTGTGAGTATGACTGGTGAGTCACAGTCAGGGATTGGGAATGGTGAGAGACTCTCCAGGGAGGAGAAGGGACTCTGCTAAGATCAGAAAGCTCAGAAACTTAGGAGACTCACAAGGTTTTCCCCTAAAGTTGTGTAGGCAGAGAATAGCCAATCGCTGGGAGAGGAGACTGTTGAGCAGGCCAGTCCGTAACTTGGGCCAAGGGCCCTAGAGAGGCAGCCTTCAGGAGTCTGCATCACGGGCGCTGTGGCGGGGCCTCTTGGTGACAAGTCTGTCTTTGCATCCTCCAGGCTCCTGTGACTCTCACCCATGTTCACATGAGTAGCCCTGTTAAACTCACTGGCTCGTGAAACGAGACAGGAGCAGAGTTGTTTCTTTGGGGTGTTGTTGGTGCCCTGTCTGGAATGAGTAGATATTTGTTAATGTCTCTTCTGGAAAAGTCACACTGTACATGGGAACCAGACAGAGATGACCCCCACCCCCAGTAACTGTCGTCCTCAGTCACGTGGTACCCACACCTTCCATCACACATCTGTGGGGCAGCTGTACCTCTGGGCCACCGGGACCCTTCCCCCCGTTGTCACTCAGCATCTGTTCCCTGAAGAAACGAAGGTGATAAATTACCGAAATGTAAGAACAATAAAGGCCTTGCAGATACCTGAAGGACTGTGGGCTCCAGGCCTCCCCGGGCCTCCCGTCTCACCTGGGGCGAGGAAGCCTGAGTGTCTCCTCTTTAATGTACTACCAAGCTACCAGAGTTTTGAAAAACGATGCTTCCAAATCCTGTTTCCAGAGATGACCACATCCTCCCAAGGTTAATGAGGCTCTTCTTCCCTCCGTAACTCTTGCCCAGCTTCTTCGGCATGAGCTGGTAATTTAACAGAGCGGGTACTACACCCATACATTACATTTCCTTAATTGTCACTAGAAAGAATTGCTGGCTTTAAATGCAGATGTAAACAAAAAGGGGGCAACTTTGTTTAAAATGAGCCAGAGTTGAGCGCAGATGCGGGGAAGCTTTCTCTGTTGGCGTTAACCGGGGAAATGCTGAATATACAATGGGGTTTTTTTTCTACATTAATAATAATAGAAAACAGTAGATAGTGGCACCTCAGCACAATTCTAATTTAATGAGAAACAATAAAATAGTTTTCCAAGGGGGCCTATTTAGGTCCAAGAAAAGGGGATATTAAAGTTTCAAGATTTATTCTACTTTCGTTAAGGTATGCTGATGCACATTTTCTAAGGCTATATTCTGCTCACTGATTAGATCTCTCTCCTTATAATTTTCTTACTTGTGGGGGAATTAGATTGGTATTTTCCAGGCCAAATAACTTTTAGACAAAGTATTTAAATTGCATCAATTCATTTCCAGCACCAAGAAGGTGGGTCAAAAATCCCACATGCCTCAGACAGTCCTGTGAGGCAACTTTTTAATATATTTAGATATCAATAAATAACTGCAAAACTATAGGAGTCAACCATCAAGAAATGGTTTTGAGGGCTGAAGAGATGGCTCAGTGAGTAAGCATGCTTTCTGTGCAAGCACGAGGACCCGAGTTCAAATCTCCAGCAGCCATGCAAAAGTCAAGCATAGGAGCAGGGGCAACACAAGTGGATCCCTGAAGCTCAGTGACCAGTCAGTTCAGCTGAAGAGGCAAGCTTCGGAGTCCATGAGAGACCCTGTCTCAGGGGAATAAGGAAGAGAGCAATAGAGAGAGACACAACATCTTCCTCAGGATTCCAGATGCAAGTGCACATGCATACTCCCTCTCTCTGTCTCTCTCTCTCTCCCTCTCTTTCTCCCTCTCCCTCTCCCTCTTTCTCTCTGTCTCTCTTTCTCTTTTTCTCTCTTTCTCTCTTCCTCTCTTTTTTCCCTCTCTCTCCCCCCTCTCAAGAATACAGTACATATGTAAACCTGTCATATGCAAAATTTTGAAATTAAATAGAATATATGGTTTTTAAAGGGGAAACATGAATATATGTAACTTGTGGTAAAATGTCATCTTTGAACATAGTCCCCTTTTTTGTCTTTCTAATCCAGTCTATTAGTTAACCAGTGTCCTTTATCATTGCTGAATGGAATCAGTTTGCCCCATCAGGTGAAGAGAGGGAGGAAGAGGAGGAGGAGGAAGGCTGCATGATGACAGCTGGCCTCACTGAGCCTGTTTACAGTGTTCCACATAATCCTAAGCACATTACATCCCTAATTCAACATCCACTGAGGCAAACGATAACACCACGTAAAATGGCTTTCCTCATCTTATGTGTGATCTCACACTTCCATTTATGGGAGAAGGAGGAAGAGGAGGAGGAGGAGGAGGAGAAGGAAGAGGAGGAGAAGGAGGAGGAGGAGGAGGAGGCGAAGAAGAAGAAGAAGAAGAAGAAGAAGAAGAAGAAGAAGAAGAAGAAGAAGAAGAAGAAGAAGAAGAAGAAGAAGAAGAAGAAGAAGAAACTAATTTTTGAGAAGTTACTCAACCGGAAGTCCCCACCCCAGGTAGGACCAAGGAGAGTGCTCATAGGTAGGCAGTGATGAAAGGCTACTGTTTGCATACATTTACCCAAAATGCTCTTTCAGTGGAATCTAGGACCCCAGTACTGGAAGTGACTGGATCCCAGGAAAGGCTCTGAGCTCATGTATGCATGAATCACATGGTAAATTCACAAGTTAGAGGGCAATTGGGAAACAATCGTGGACTCTCTCTCTCTCCCACCCTCAGTGGATAGACATGGAGTGTCCTGCTCAACCACTCTCCACTTTGTTCCCTGAAGACAGGTTCTCTAACTGAGCCTCAAGCCAGGCTGACAGCCTGCCAGCAAGCCCCAGTGATCCTCCTGTCTCCACAATGCCCCTGTCCTAGCACTGGGGTTATCTGCACAGACATGACTATGCCTTGTCTTTACTTGGATTCTGGGGATTTGAACCCATGTCCTCATGCTTGTACATAAAGGGTTCTCACCCAGTAAGCCATCTCCCTATGCCAGTTCTTTCTATCTTGAAGTTGATTTTCTAGGTTATTTTGTCGGACAGAAGAAGGCTAACTGAGACACTACTGGGTCAGAGGGGAGCATGGAAATCTGATCATCTAACCCTGCAAAATTTTGTGAGGCCCCTAAAGGTGGGGGAATCCCCTGCTGTTTATTGAGAAGTTACTATCTAGCTTCTAAAACCTTTATTTGTATTACCCCTCCTAAGTGTTCATGGAGAGAATAGTGATGCCCATGTTTGACTGACAAGGAAGACCAAGGGACAGTTGTTGTGTCTCCATCACTATGTGTCTGTACATAGTGTGAGCCAATTTGACCGGGAAATTTTTTAATTCAGGTATGTTTGTGGCCACGATTGTATGCTGTGTATTTATAAGCCGACTGAGGCAGAGCCAAATGCTTTGCCAAGCATAGACTTTAAGGAATATAACTTGGCCTTCAGATGGTCGCATGGGCCAGAGGCCACAAGCTGCAAACAGTGACTACAAGCCACATTTCCTTGGGGAACCTTCATGAAATGCTATCTGTTTTCTGCTTCGGAGAGAAACAGAGACAAAGACATGGACAGACAAAGAGAAAGACAGAGACAGAGAGAGGGGACTTGGGAGTGAGGAAAATGGGAGTGTGATTTCCAACCAAGTGGGAAAGGAACATGCTGGAAAGACTGGGTTCGACTGTGAGGAAAAGCTGATGAAACGGTGTGTATAGTGAGAATGTCAGCCTGTCCTGATCACCCAGGCTCAGAGAAGGGGACTGCCACCCATAAACAGAATTCTGTCGTGGATAGCAGGTGATGCGATAATACCAAGATAGGCCAGGGTAAGAGCTCTGCTCTGCATGTGGTAAGGAAGGAGCCATTGCGTTTTCAAAGCCATGGGACCTGCATCTAGGGCTGTCCCTTAGAGCTTAGTGGAAAATGACAGCAGATGTCACTAAATGGGGGGGGAGCACTGGGGAGCAGAAGAGATGACCAGTGGTTAAGAGCACTAACTGCTCTTGCAGAGGACCAGAGTTCAGTTCTCAGCACCTTTGCTGGGCAGCTCATAACCACCTAGAGTCTCAAGGGATCTAATGTCTTTTTCTGGTTTCCATGGGCATCTGCATGCCCAGACTCATAACACATGTGCACACATGCGCACGCGCACGCACACACACACACACACACACACACACACACACACACACAGAGAGAGAGAGAGAGAGAGAGAGACAGAGACAGAGACAGAGACAGAGACAGAGACAGAGAGACAGAGAGAGAGAAAGAGATACAGAGAGAGATAAAAATAAAATAAATTTAAAAGTGGGGAGGTTTAGAGGCTCTGAGGGACTCATCATAAAATCCCAAAGATGTTGAACATTCAAGATGACATTAAGAAGAACAGGTGGCTTGGATGAAGTCTGGTGCTATATTTGACCATCCTGCATGGGGCTCTGAGTTCAATCCTCAACACCAAAATAAAACAAACACAATCATGGAGGAGACAGAGAGAAAGAGAGGGCGGAAAGACTCCACCCTTATGAAGAGATTGGACTAGCTGAGGTTTCTCTAACTCTTTTGTCCTCCTCTGCCTCCTCTGTGTGGGGACACCACATTGACCTATGCTCACTTCCATCTTCTTCTGTGTGGGGGACCACATTGGCTGGTCTTCACTCTTCTGTCCTCTTCTGGGTCGGGACACCACATTGTCCTATCCTCTCCAGAGGATTGGGTAGCCAAGGTGTCCTCTAGAAAGCCGACACCAGACTCTAACTGGTTTAGGACATGTCAGGACCACACTCTTCAACATCAGAACTATGAGAAAATAAATTTCTGTTTATAAATTACCAGTCTCAAGTATTCTATTGCAGCAGCATGAACATAGAAGATAGGTAATAATGTCTCCACCCCACAGCCATTCCAGAGTTTAACTGAGTACATACCAAGTATTCCACACACTGCATGGGTGTCTTGGGATCCCTTAATAGATATATGTGCTCTGCTTTGCTTTCTGTGCCTGTCATAAAACAATGATCAAAACTAACTTGGGAAGGAAAGAGTTCATTGCATCTTACAGGTTAGAGTGCTTCATAATTGGAAGCCATGTCAGGAACCTGGAGGGAGGAACTGAAGCAGAAACCACAGAGAAGAGTCACTTACTGCCTCCTCTCTCTGCTTTGCTCAGCTTCCTTTCTTATTCAAGCAACACCTGCCCGCATAAGGATGGTGACGCCCACAGTGGACTGGGTCTCCTACATCAATCAGCAATCAAGAAAATGCCCCAGCGGCCATCTGACAGAGACAATTCTTCAATTGAATTTTCTGCTCCCAAAATGCCTCTAGTTTGTGTCAGGTTGACACTGAAAACTAATGAGTGTGCTATGAATATTGACATTGGCTTTCTCTCTATCAGTACACACAATATTGTTGTAGCCTTCCTTTAAACAATGCTCACTTACTAGTTAGTGAGCGTAGGCAAAGGATGGAAAGAAACCAACAGGAGGTAAAGGGCAGTGTCCCTCCCAGAGGAATCTTTGCTGCACATTCTCATACTTCAAATGTCCTGTGTGAGTGTGAAGGTGCCAGATGGTGCCCACTTCTGTGGGTGAATGGGAGTCCCTGATCAGAAGGAATGAATAAATGTATGACAGTTCAAGACTCCAGCAGGCTTTATGGGCTAGCCAGCTCTCATCTCTGAGGGGTAAGTGTCAACTTGACATCTCTATAACCTGGACCAAGTTTCAAAGGCTAGAGATAGTGGCATGTTCAGCAAATGACTGAGGGTTGTTGTAATCTCCATTCTCTGGTGTCCTCCATCTGGGCCCAGTCAGCGGTACCACTGCACCACTCTTGGTATAATTAACATTTGTCTGCTACTGAAGGAGAGCTTCGTCTTGTGCAAATTGGTCCATCATCAGCATGGAGAGTCAGTCAAAACCTGGAGAGTAAAACCAA
Organism: Cricetulus griseus; assembly: GCF_003668045.3. Lineage (NCBI taxonomy): Eukaryota > Metazoa > Chordata > Mammalia > Rodentia > Cricetidae > Cricetulus > Cricetulus griseus. Next base: position 10,181,298 of record NC_048599.1, read on the forward strand.
TGGAGACAGCTATTTTCCCTTCTCTGTCTTCTGCTCTAAGACAATCATCACTAAACGTGTCCTGTGCACATTTAAAGACAGCCTCCTCCAAAACAGATATGGCCAACCATCCACTTAAACTTTTTGTGGTACAGTCCACGGTGCGTAATAGTGACTGTCAACTTGACAGGATGTACATTCACCATAGAAAGAAATTTCAGACTGTGAGGGTGTTTTCCACTGGGTTAACTTAGAGGGAAGATGGACCCTGAATGTGGGTGGCACCATTCCGGGCTGGAGTCCGAGACTGAAGGAGATGTGTGCATTATCCCTCTTCTCTTCTTGGCTATACGCGTAATGAGACCAGCAGCCTCGTTTGCCCTGTGCCTTGGCTGCCAGGATGGACTCTATCCTCAAGCTGTGAGACATAATGAACCCTTTGTTCCTTAGGTTGCTTTTGTCACAGCCATGAGAAAAATAACAGATACAGCTTCTAATTACAGTTACGTGTAATGACATCATTACACCGCAAAATGGCCTTCGAGGCTCAGCATGATTTGACTCTCACTCTGCTTTCAGTTTCCAAACTCCAATCCTTCTCTGCCCCCAGACTGTCTTACCCAGGAGAGCCCACCAAGTTTGTGTGCATTTCAGGAACTCAGCATTTGCAAAGTGTCCCCTCGGCCTTGAAGACTTCCCCAGGAACCGTGTAGTATTCACATCTCAGACAAATGTCCCAAAAATCAAAGTCCTTGCCCAGCAGTCCTTTTTGAAACTAGTATGACACTAGCCAGAGGTGTGCTGGCACTCAGTTTGCACCATGTGGTGCCCTTCCCACCTCCTACCACAGTGGCAAGTCAATCACATTGGGAATATTTACACCAAAGGCATAGGCAAACACTACAAAGCATGGTTTCTGCCCCCAAACCGCCAGCAATTGAACATTTGCCTGCAGAACACTATTCTCCTCTATTCTCCTCCACCCAAGGCATTTTGACATGTCTCCAACACACATTTTCCTCAAAGCATCTATCATTCCAAAATAGGAGTATTGTACACTGCTTTATCAAGATTCTTAGCATTATTACCGTAAGTGTGCCAACTAAAGGGAGCCAACGCGGTGCCCAAACTATCCCATAATATAGCCCTAACACCTGGACACATGTGTCGGAGAGCTAATTAACTCAGCATTCTCTCTTCCTCTTTCTCTGCCCTCCATTTAAGATTTTTGGTTTCCAATTGAAGATCATCATCTGTGATTACAAAATTTCAAGCTAGAATTTCCTAGGCACCCAGGTTTCAAGAATAATAAAACCTGGGAAGGTATGTGTCATAGCAGTCACCAGTTCTGATCTGGAAAACGTATTTGAGGCATCATTCATGGATTTCCCTCCACAATGACAGCGTTTGGAAGCTGTGGCAAGCTCACCTTCTGTCATCCCATTACACAGCTCAGAGGAGATGCCGGCCCTCCCGCTGATGGTGTTTAACATGAAATCCCTTTGTTGGACTCACAGGGCCGTCTGGCCCCATCCATCCTACTGCGATTTGGTCCTGGGTTAATTGCACCCTGTCACTAGCCATGGCTGACACTGTACTTTCTCTCCACTGAGTCCATTGTGGAAGCAGATTTTTGAAGACCCAAATTCTTGAGACCTTTTCACAGAGGGTTGGGTGGAGCCCGGGATATCTGTGTGTCCTCTGTGTCCCATGGGATCAATAAGTAACCAAAAGGAGGAAGACAGGAGGGAAGGTGGCTGCAACAAGAGAAAGGTCAATCCTGGAGAAGGTTGACAAACAGCATCTAATGGTCTAGAAGCAGAGAGAAGAGCAATTAGCATTCATTCTGATTGATTGTCCAACCATGCTGGATAATGTCAATGGAAAAGCCACTTAACCCAAGCATTGCAGGCCCCGTGTGTAGAAGCAGAATCCAACGCCCAATGCCTGCAGAAACTAATCGAGAAAAGTAGAGAAGGTACAATAAAATAGGTGAGGGCACAAGCAAAACTAAGGCCTCATGCTGTCTGCCAGAAGGGGCGAGACACAGTCAGCTCTGGACAATTTTAACCTCCCTAGGATCGATGCGGGAACCCTAGGAAAAGAACATAGCACAAAACTCTGAGAAGGAGCCTTGAGCCTTAAAGAACAACCTGCCCACTGCTGCATACTGAGCCTTGCTCCTAAGGACCAGAGGCCTGTGCATACTGAGCCTTGCTCCTAAGGACCAGAGGACCATGCAGACCTCCCCTGGCAGGCTCAGCCATGTCCTGGCTCTGCACAGCAGGGAAGGAATTGGTTTTACCAGGAGAGTGCAAACCCAGACCTCACCCCACGCTGGACATGGCCGCCCAACCTCTGCTTCCTTAGCTCCAGCCTCTGCCTCTCTGTGTCCCAGAAGCGTCTCCTTCCCACACCACCAACTTAGCACCCTTCAGATGACTTTCCGTTTCCCAAATTTTAAGCTTGGAAAATTTTGCCTTTGGCCCTACCACACACAAGCTGCTGCAAAATGCTAAATGAGGCATTTAAACCGACTTGTTGAAATTCAACCAGGCAAATTCAAAGCCTCACTTCCTTCTCTGTATGGCAGGGGAAATATATCAGAGAGAACAAAAACCTCCGTGGTGCCCAATAAATTACCTGCCACATTAGAATTAGCTGTGTGTGCACGCGGACCTGTTCCTGTGTCCAGGTCCCACAGTTAGCACAGTACCAGTGATGGTGTTGACGCCATGTGTGGGGCTCGTGACTCAAGAAATAAATTGAATGCAACTAAGTGGATGGTCACCTCTAGAGTAGCCATGACCTGGAGCTGCTTTGAACCTGCAAAGTCTCTCTCCATCCCTTATCATTCTTGGGGGCCAGGCTGCCCCCTGGGGAGGTGCGTGCTGGGAACCTCCATCCAAGGTGTCACGGACAGAGCCAGATAAGAGCAAGGTGAGGACTCTTTCCTCGCTGCTCAGCTTTAATGAGGTCACCAGCTGCTACCTATGTTCCTTATTTCAGTGAGCATCTGGTATTAGCTGGACGCTTGTGCCCCACCCCAAATTTTATATGTTGAAATCCTCAGCCCATGTCTTGATGGTTTTAAGAAGTAGGATCTTGGGACCTGCACCCATTACTTTTGCAACCCTGTGACCAAAATACTTGACATCAACAACTTACGGGGAGTGGGAGGGGTATTTCAGATTCCTAGGGTCATGGGGCAGGGGGCTCATGAATGGCATTGTGGGAAGAGGAGAGAGAGCCTAGTTCACATTTTCCCTGAAATGTGAGGACAAGCCCACTGTAATCTGCAAGCAGGGGAAGCCCTCTCCAGAACCTGGCCACGCCAACACCTTTACCTCAGACGTGTAGACTCCAGAGCCAGGAGAAATACATTGCTATTGCTTACAAGACACCCAGACTGTGGTACTGTCTGAAACAGTGAAAATGGACCTACACGGTGTTCTCTCAAAGAACCAGGAAGAGACGCCTAAGCACTCATGGTTGTGAGGATGAGCCTACAAGCATGTGTGTCCTTTTCAGGGGTAGCCAAATGCAGGTGACCTAAGGCATCTCTGACAGGCTGTAACTTCCCGGGTTGCATGCTGGGACTCACAGAGGTGGGGACTCTGAAGGAGGATGGGTGTGAAGTGAGGAAGAGCCTGCAAGCTGAAGCCAGAGGGCTTGGAAATAGACAGAAACCCAGGCTAGTTCATGAGGCCCCCAAACACGATAACACGGTGACACCATAAAGCAGGACATACACCCTGGCTTAAGGTGACAGGAACAATGGCAGAGCTGGCACAAGAGGGAGCAAGATCGGACCCCACAGTGGCATCAGGCCAAGACAAGTTGAGTGACCCACAAAGAGCTATAGATCAAGTCCACCTTCCCCATCTCATCCCGGAACCCTGGCCATACACCCACAGTGAAGGGGATTGTGGGAGATGTAGTTAAGCCATGTTCCGAAACAGCCCCTCTTCTCAAGGAAAGCGCCCATCCTGCCGGAAGCCTTCCAATCTTTCCATGATGCTATACTGTGCTCTCTGTGCAGGACATCTTGGTTAACCCTTACTTGGTGCTGTAAATGGTAGAGCTAGGCAGAGAAGGGGAGGGAGGGAAGAAGGGAGGGACGGAGGGAGGGACGGAGGGGACACACAATTGACCAAGTAAAAGCCAGGAACTCTGCACTGCTGCTGTTCTGGGAGGTCTAGCAGGCTGCCCAGGCTGGCCTTAAACTCCTTCCTCCATCTCAACCTCCCTGGAAAGATTACGGCCTGTGCCACCACACCCAGCTACGGAATTTTTATTTTTGCTCCTGGCTCCGTAAGTGCATTGTACCCACACATGCTTTATTTTTTAAAGGTTACAACAAACCCGCTAAGGTAGGTTTTCGCTCCCAGCCTTCCTTTTATGCAAAACAGAACTTTGGTGGAGAAAGAATACGAAGATGTTGAGGGAAGATCTGAAACTGAGCCCGCTTGTTCTGAGCCCAAAACCCACCGTCTTCCTACACTGAGCAGAGCCCTCTAGCCACCCTCAGAGTGGCATTTGCAAAGCTGGGCTTCAAGTCTGACATCTCTCTCCGTAAATACAGTGGGATCTACATATCTAGAGAGCTGGCTCCTTCCTTCTGTACCCATTACAGCCTAGGCGCTCTGTCTGCTGGTTCAAGCAGCTCTCCTCCCAGGTTTGAGTTATTCATCTCTCCCAGCCTCCATTAACCGAGTTTGGGGAGGAAAGCTAGCTGCCACATAAGTCTTGATGAGAATAAAATCTCTTTATTGCTGTTATTATTCCCTTAATGGTCTGTGCAGTACCGTACACATAACTTTTTAGTCCTTCATAAAATTCCGTTGATAAACATTTGACAACTTGTTACCATTTTAAAACTTTCACTTGAGGGATCGGATCTGCGTGGCACCGCTGGAATCCAGCAGTGGTCTCCAAAGGCGGCCACAGTGGCTTCCTGTGAGGCCATAAAGAATTTTGCAGCCTCTCTCAAAACCTAATTTATGGCATGAGCCCTGATGAACGATCAAGACTCACTATTCGCCATTATAAGAAACAGACCAAGCAATGCATAATTTTCAGGGAAGCTGGTTTTAACAGCCCTATTAGTTTTACAATTCCGACTTTTGCAAGCTTCCATTTGTTATGTTTAACTTATTTGCTGGGAGGACGTGAAGTGTTCTTCCTGGGGTCTTACGGTCTACTTCTTTCCAAGTGTTTGCTGAGAAAGATGATGAGTGGGGCTCGAAGTTCAGGAGATTTAAATGCTGTAAGTAAAAGAGAAAAAGCCATGAGTGTCAATAGCTGAAACTGTGCAGAGCCCTGCGCCAGTGCTCTGTTTATTAAAATGAACAGCCTGGCAATGGAGGATGTGGGGGGATGAACTAGGCTACAGTCGTTGGATAAACCTGACCCTGGCTCCAAACTTCACACTCTCAGCTTTGTCTTCCAAGGGACAGTTAACCTGTGAATGGGAGTACATAGGGCTGGATGGCACATTAGACATGGGGCCATGTTGGTTCAAGTCCACAGGTTTAAGATGAGGCTTTCATGTATGCAGAAAATACTTTTCATGTGCACCTCATCATGCATCGACCCTCCTTCATGCAGCATAGGTTTTTGAAACACATGGGACAGGAGTTGGCAAAACACAGCCTGCAGACCCAATCCAGACCATGACCTGTGTTGGGATGGCTATAAGGATGGCTTCTGCATCACCCAAAGAACAAGATGCTTCTACCTGTAAAGAAAGGTTCATTGGCATGCAACCATGCTTGTTGTCAATTGTTGCCTGTGGCTGTTTTCATGGTAGGGTCACAGTTCAGAGAGTGTAAGAGCAAATAAAGTCTCTTTATAGCGACTGATATTCCTTTAACAGCCTGTGCAGTGCCCTACACATAACTTTGAGGTCCTTCATAAAATCCCATTGATAAACATTTGACAACTGCAAAGTTTGCAATATCCGGCACTGACCTGTTAAATGCCAGAAGCTACAGATAGAACGGAAGGAGGGAGGAAATTAGGGGCGAGGGAGGAGGAAAGAGAGGAAGGAGGAAGTGGCGGAGGAGGAAGAAGAGGAGGAACAGTTGGAGGTGGGAACGAGGATCAGGCCCTTCCTTGAGGATAGCAATAAACGTGTCAAACCATTGTCAGTACCCATGCTGAAAAGTAAGTGGGGGGTGAAGGCGTCTATTATCTTATAGGGGCACTCATATTTTACAGAGGGGACTGCTACCTTACAGAGTGTGGCCAGCAGTCCTCTTTGACCTGTGTATGGAAGGTTCTGGAAGCAGGAGAAGCGTCCTGTGTGTAGGTGGAAGAATGAGAAGAAACTGCAAAGACTCTGTGAAGGTAAGTGTGGCTGGCCACACGTGCAAGAGGACACAATGGGAGATGTCACTTAGAGGAGCCTGTGGACACAGCACACAGCCATGCTAGGGAGAAAGGTGAGCCATCAAAAGCTCCTAGAAGAGGGCTGCCGATAGAGAATGGAGTGGACTGGAGGCAGGAGGCCGGTAGAAGGTTGGCACTGTAACTCGGGTGGTTTGGACAAAGGCGGGGCAGTGAAGGATGCCTGCCTATGAGTGAGCTATACAGGAAAGGGAAAAATAGAAACTAGAAAAACTGGTCCCATTTAGCACCTGGAGGCATGGCAAATGCCTCTGTGAACATCTAGCATGACCCATTAGGTGAGCTCTGCAAGTTTGTCATTTCCTGGAACAACACTGCCCAGGATGCAGAGAAGCCAGTGTGATAACCGGATCAACCTCTAAGAAGAGCACTCAACTCCTACTTCTTCAGAGGGCTGAAGACACATGGAGCAACAAGAGCCTGGAAATGGCCTGTTCATCCTCAGGCTTCACAGATTGCTCGGCAGTCATAAATAAAAAGACAGGAAGGAGAACGTGTAAGAGTTCCAGCTCTGGAGGGAAAGGTATCCTGGCCATCAGCAATGCCCACAGCTCTGTCCCAGTGAGGGATGGTTCCCCACTGAAGACGAAGACGTAATTATATCACTAGACCCAAGATAAATGATAAATGGCTGTTTATTGAGGAACAATTATACAGAAAAATACAAAGAACTGCCGGCGCATTTCCCTGCTCTTCCTGCTGGATCCACTGGCCAACAAAAAGAGCACACACACACCTCAAGCTCCTCTCTTTCCACAGCTCAGCTCTGCTCCAGCAAAAGTTGTTTCTTCTCTGCCCCACTCCACTCTGGCCAAAGAAGGTCATCACCTAAATTTCATATAAGAGATTTATTGGAAGGGAGGCATCCAGGAGCGTGGCTGCCTCTGCCAGGGTGGAAAAGGGCGGCTACCACCTGAACAGGCCCAGGGCTTATACAGGCTTTCTTAGGGGCAGAGTTTTGCCAGGTGAAGATTTTCAGGGTGGGAATTGGTTGGATTTCAATCCCTGAGCTTGAACAAGCGCAGAGATTGGCTGGATTTCGTTCTCAGGGATTGGTTGGTTTTCCTGCTGCATTGGTCAGGGGCAAGGGTATATTTCTTTGATTCTGGTTTCAGGGCCAAGGTGTGTTTCTTTGACTGGACCTTTTACCCTACAGAAAGCAGTTGGACATCTGGATTCTGGAAGTTTCTCTGAGATAGAAGATAAAGGTGGTATCAGAGAAGGGAGGAACAGAGCTGTTTCCAAAAGGTGCCCCTGCGATTCCAAAAGTGGAAGCATCCTGACACCAGGTGTGCCCAGAAGGTCCTGGGAGTGAAATGGAAAGCAGACATATGAGAAAGCAAAGCTGCTAGAGACCTTTTGCTAGCCTGGAGTGAGATAAAAACACTTTCTTGAAAATAGTTTTTAGAAACTCATCAAAAATCTCCAACTTCAGAATAAAAACACACAGATTGGTGACAGCTCCCCAAATCTCAGCACTCAAGAGGCTGAGGCAGGAGGATCAAGAATTCTAGGTCAGCTTGAGCCACACTTGGATAAAAAGAAAAACAGAAAGGAAGAAAAGAAAAGGAACTTGGTCACTACTGCGCTAGAAAACCAAAGATTCAGATGCTTGAATAGCTGTGTAAAATCCCCAGAATGCATCAGCTTTGAATGTGTAGCCAGATGGGTGACCCAAGCGCCAGGTTGGCCCTGCCTCTGGGGGCTGACATGATTTTTAAAAAGAAGAATAAAAACCTCTTGATTAGCTTCCAAATCAAACAGGGCAGAGTCCTCTGGCTTGCACGGGGAGCATTCAGATTGTACAAAGGACACTCAGAGCTATTTATAAGATGGAATTTGTTTCCAGGTCCAGAATCTCATAACCCTTGTTTTTTTGGTGACCTCTCTGAAGGGATGCTAGGAAACTGTGTGGGTTGGGAACAATCCCTCATTGTCCAGGATAAGCCCTTACATGGCAGGATATGGAACAAGCCTGGCTCACTGGCTAATTTGACGTACATGCCAAAGGTCTGTTCAGATCAGGAGAGTAAAAAAGAACACTGTGATCCAAGAGCCAGAGTGTCTCCAAGTGAGAAGGGGACCAGGAGGAAGGCGAAGAGCATGGAGGTGGGACCTATGGGGTCTCGGTCAGGGCTGGCATCCATCTCTGATTTATAAAACTGGCCTTTGCCTGTCATCTAAAGGCTGCCATCACGGCTAGTTTTGAACCACCAATATGATGCTACTGGAGGCAGAAGATGGGGAGGGGTGTGCTGGAATGTATCTCCAGAGCCTACAAGCTCTAGCCCAGCCTCCACTGAAAAGACTTTCACCGGAGACAATACAAACAATGAGTGAGGATTCTACCAGCCAAACCCCCTGCCCCAGGATACAGGCATTTAGGGATAAGCACATTCCCTGAATGGAGAGGTGACTCTGGAGGTTCTATTGGGAGGAGTACATTTAAAAAAAAATGGTTAAGGAAACAGGATTCTAGGTCGAAAACAATAGGGTGTTCTGAAGAGACAGTAACAGAGGGAGGCTGGGCAAGGAAATCCACAGCACAGGGACATTCTGGGTGTGACCAGTGTGATATCGAGATTCTGACCATTCTAAACTGAATCTGATAACCGTGAGGAGGCATCAAGTTCGTCTTGCATGCAGTCATCAAATTATTCTAACTTAGCTTCAGCAACTGCAGTTGCTGCCCTAAAAACGCATTACCACAGCGCAGCACTGAGGAATATTTTGCACACACAGCAAACATGGCGAATTTTGCCACTTCATTGACTTTGTAAAACGGGAAAGATTCCACCGCCCCCTTTTGTCTTATATCGTTTCACTAATTACATCATTAGCAGAAAGGCCATTTGACCAACAAGGAGGAGATAATAAGTACTTTTTCTAAATTTTAAGTGGAAATGCAAGTTAATATGGAAAAAATATGTTCATGCCTCTGCGTTGCAGAACCCACAGAAGATAAGGCAACTCCAGGGATGGTAGAAATGGCCAGATTTTTATGGTGTGTGTGTGTGTGTGTGTGTGTGTGTGTGTGTGTGTATGTGTGAGTGTGTGTGTGTGTGTGAGTGTGAGTGTGTGTGTGTGTGTGAGTGTGTGTGTGTGTATGTGTGAGTGTGTATGTGTGAGTGTGTATGTGAGTGTGTGTGAGTGTGTGAGTGTGTGTGAGTGTGTGTGTGTGAGTGTGTGTGAGTGTGTGAGTGTGAGTGTGTGTGTGTGTGAGTGTGAGTGTGTGTGTGTGAGTGTGAGTGTGAGTGTGTGTGTGTGTGAGTGTGAGTGTGTGTGTGTGAGTGTGAGTGTGTGTGTGTGTGAGTGTGAGTGTGTGTGTGTGTGAGTGTGAGTGTGTGTGTGTGTGTGTGTGTATGTGTGAGTGTGTGTGTGTGTATGTGTGTGTGAGTGTGTGTGAGTGTGTGAGTGTGTGTGAGTGTGTGTGTGTGTGTGTGTGTGTGTGCGCGCGCGCGCATGTGCACCTACCCATGCGCATGTGCCTGTCTGCTTTGTGTGTGGGTGCCCAGGGAAGCCAAAATAAAAGAGTGTCAGATCCACTGGAGTTGGAGTTGTAAGCAGTTGTAAGCTGCTGCCCAACATGTGTTCTAGTAACCAAACTCAGGTCCTCTGAAAGAGTAGCAAGAGCTCACAGTCTCTGAGCCATCTTTCTCCATCCTCAGGAGACACCGTCTTAAAACATCGAAAGCAGTATCTTCTTCCATATACAACTGTAACGATGACATGCCCAGGCTTGGGCTCTGGTTCTTCATAGTGGAGACATTCTGAGAAAGACACAAAGTTAAATGATGAAAACCCTCAACACAGGAGAAGGTCTGAGGGGAATGGATGGATAAAGGGTGTCAAACAAACTGGATGCCCAGACTCTATCGAGAACTGGGTAGTCTCAAAGTAGGATCTTTAGATAGACACCAGCATATAGGTAGGGTGCTCAGGCCCTTGAAAAGGACACAGACAACCAACTCTGTGACCTCCTGAAACTTAAGCATGTTTGTTTGGTTTGGTTTTTGGTTTTTCAAAACAGGGCTTCTCTGTGTTGCCCTAGCTATCCTGAAACTAAGTCTTATAGACCAGGTTGGCCTTGAACTCACAGAGATCCACCTGCCTCTGCCTCCCAAGTGTGAGGATTAAAGGCATCCAGCTTGAAATTTCAGTCTGAAGCATGCACTATGTGAACAAAGAATAAAACACGGGGATACAAAAAGTCTATGTGGTCCTGAAAACTTTATGCCTGTAGTTATATTGAAGAGTGGCCAGGGTGAGCCTGGATTCTGTGCCAATTAAAGCAACAGCTGTTCTTGCTCTCTAGAGATGTGGCTCAAGCAGTTCCAGGCAGCTGAGATCAAGTTGCAAATGGGGACTCAGCATGGCAGACATCAATAGGAAGTATGTGAGGAAGACCCACCGGGCAGTGTGTGGAGCCAAGGCCATCATTGAGTCAGTGAAGCATGACCGAGAACTGCCGTTCCATTCCCTGGACCTACGTAGAAAAAGAAATGCTTGGTGTGGTTTGCACACTTGTAATCCCAGTACTGAGGAGGGACAGGTGACATCCTGAGGCTAGATACCTGATGGACTCCAGGCTAGTGAGAGACCCAGTGTCCAAAGACTGGAGTGGGCACTAGATGATGAACAACTCCCAAGATTGTCTTCCAGCTCACACACACACACACACACACACACACACACACACACACACACACACACACATATGTATGCACACACACAACACAACACATGCACATAGGCATGCACACATAGACACTCACACAAGAGTTTGCATGTTGAGAACAGTCTCAAGTCAGAGCTCACTTGAGTTTGAGAAGTTGACCCCACCTGGGGTGTGGTTCTGGGAAAGGCAATTAAGCTCCCTGAGCCTGAGTTTCCTTGCTCTTCAAATGGGAATTAACTACCTACAGGCTACAATTGCAGGATATTAGGACAGAAGCTTGAAGGGCTTTCACAATCACCAAATTCTGTGGCATTTGCAGTAATTTTGTTGGCTGCCAAAAACAGTAATTCTGTGACCAAGAATGCCAACTGAGCCGGGCATTGGTGGCGAACGCCTTTAATCCCAGCACTCGGGAGGCAGAGGCAGGCGGATCTCTGTGAGTTCCAGGCCAGCCTGGTCTCCATAGCGAGTGCCAGGATAAGCTCCAAAGCTACACAGAGAAACCCTGTCTCGGAAAAAAAAAAAAAAAAAAGAATGCCAACTGTTTAGGCCATGGATGGAACGAATCTAAAGACAAGTTATCTTCAAATACTTAAGACATCTACAGAATGGCATTTAAGATGTTTTAATAGTATAGGTTCTTTTTTACAACAACGAGACCTGTCTGCCCCTGACAGCACCAGTCTACTTCAGAGGATATGATGGACATCGAAGAAACTCCGCATGGAGTCTGAATTCTTTGTGGTAAAGGTTAGCCACTGGACAAGAAAGTACCCTTGCCTCGACTGCTGTCAATCTGCTGTCCAAATTGGACAAAGAGGTCACAAAAGAGAATGACTGCAAACCTTGCCAAGACAAGGTGGGACGGTTCTTCAGAACAGCCTACTTCACAGAAAAGTCTGTCAGATATGTTAGGCCTGTAGGCTGAAGATGGATGCCCCCACATTGCAGAGGAACCTTGGGTGACTGTCCAGATAGCCAGCTGTTTCTGTCATTTCTCACATTTTGGGAGTCGCTTGCTCACACTTCCTGCTTACTCAGTTAATATGATTTCCTGGGGGACCCAGAACCAAGTCCCAGAGTGGGCTGTGTGGGAACCTGCAAACCAGTCTCAGACATCATGACAGTGTGAGCAAGAATGAACTAAGTCCAGCCCATGTGCCCACCGAGGAGCCAGGCAGCGGTGGAAGCAGCTCCCACAGCCCACCCTGTCCCATCATCTGAAAAAGGGGAAGAGGTCCCCAGAGGGAATCGTAGAGGGGAAAGAGCATCTCTGTCTTCCTTAAGTAGTCACTGAGCTCCCGGCCTCAGACAGCATCACGTGATGTCTGTATCCCACAGCTTTGTGTACAGGAAAGTGGGACCATGTAAATCAGGTGTGTGAACAGGGGCCAGGGCTGTATGTAGTTCAGTTGTTAGAGTGTTTGCCTAACATCCATGAAGCTCTGGGTTCGAGTCCAAGCACCACATAAAATAGTCACGGTGGGGCACACCCGTAACCCCAACACTTGTGAGGTAGAAGAAGGATTATCAGAAGTTCAAGGTCATCCTTGACTACCTCACACATTTGAGGCCAGCCTGAGCTACACAAGATCCCACCTCAAAAAATAAATAAAAATGTCTCTTTTGTCCTGAAATGGAAGAAGCTGCTGGTCCCCTCTCCTCCCATTTCACCGGCAGTCATGAGGAGTCATGAGGATCAAGACAACACTGCAAGAGGAAGCCAGCCTTGGCTTTCCACACATTTACAGAGCAGGGTCACCACAAAGTCCAGACCATTATTTGTGTGAGGTAGAAATAAATTTTTACTGTGTTTGAGTCACTACTTGAAGGGTAGGAAAATCTGCACAAGACAAACCATGGTCCTAATTTAGACTGTAGGCTTCACTACAACAGGAAACAGGAAAAGAAGCCTCCTAATGGAAAAGAGTGCACACATGTGATCCTGCAGCACTGTGGAGGTGGGGACATGATCCCGGGTAGGGGGGGGGGCTATGACCAGGTGGCTTAGCCTACCTCTGCAGAGTCCAAGCCAATGAGAGACCCTGTCACAAAAAATACCTGAGGAACAGCTGAGGTTTCCTCTGGGCTCCAAATACATATACGTGCACATGTACACAGACTGTATATACAAGTGAGCATAGAGACACACACACATGCCCCCACACATACATACATTCCCGTGATAATACACACACATGCATATGATCGTGCATACACTCACACACACACACACACAAAGACACACACACACACACACACACACACACACACACAGAGACCAATGACAGCCCTCACAGCAGGCAATGCACTGTCTGCACTAGAACCTGGGCAGTCACAGCCATGTGGGTTTGCATGAAAGCTTTGAAATTTCTGACAAAGTTCCAGTCTCCCTAAGATCTACAGCATTGATTTGTTCAAACAAAGCTCCGAGCCCTCCTCATTTACCCGTGTAACCAACCTTGCGGAATCTTGGCATTATGTCTTCTCTGTTAGAATCCCTGGTGAGAGCCCAAGGAAGTCACCAAACCACCCAACTGAGGAGCCGACACAGCCAGAGTGGAGCCTGCAATGCTGGGTAGGGGTAGGGAGCAGTTACAGATCCGATAGTGAGCTCTTCTCTAGAAACATCTCAGGTAAAGGCAAGGTCAAGATTCCTGTCAATGTGACAGGAGAGGAAAATGCACACAGGCCAGAAACAGGTGTGTTGTGTCTCCTGCATGCAGAGGCAGAGATGGTTCTCAAAGCTGCCAGAGTGAAACACTCATTGTCGTCTTTGTTAGGAGAAAAGCAGCCTTCCCTACATTTACCATCCTACATTCTAATGTGTTCTCTTCTAAGCAAGAGAAAGACCGTTTACCTACAATAATACTATTGAATACTCTGACTGTTAAGTATCACATGAAGTACTATCATGGTATAAATAATGATAGCCTCAGCTACTAAATCCACTGTTCCCACAGTATTCTCAAACCACCTTGTCAGACAGTGCCACTTGGTGCCATGTTATGGGTAAGAAGCCCACCCATGAAGACGCCAAATGATGGGATAGGATCCAGCAGCCAGAGAGTGGCTGGTCCACAAGTTTTGACTAAAGCTAACTCAATGAATCTGGGTTTCAGCCCGTTGTTAGAGCACCCTGAATTCAAAAGGAGTAAGAGTGAGTAGGCGTGAGTGTGCAGCCATCGTCACAGAGGCGTGCAGCTTTTCCACAAGCACAAGAAGCAAGTGCTTCAGATGAGGGCTGCAGCAGAGTGTGTGAGTGTGTGCACCACACACACACACACACACACACACACACACACACACACACACACACTTTGCTGGAGGTTCTTGTCCCACTAGGTTCTGCTGCCCTTCTCAGGCCCAAATAAGCACACAGACACTATATTAATTATTAAACTGGTGGCCGATAGCTAGGGCTTCTTATTGGCTAGCTCTGTCTTAATTATTAATCCATAACACTAATATATATTTCTACATGGCTTTATCTTACCAGAGAATGCCTGGTGCTTCCTATCCTCCCAGACCCTCCATGGTGTCCCTTTGTGGTCTCCCTCTGACTACCTTTCCCAGAATTCTCTTCTTCTCCTAGTGCCACCTACCTTCCTGCCTCTATTAGCCAAACAATTAGCCAAACAGCCAATAAGAGAAACATATGTACAGAAGAGCATTCCCCCATCACACACACACACACACACACACACACACACACACACACACACACACACACACACACAGAGGCACCAGTGCTCATCTGTAGTCATGGTACAAAAGCTAGAGGTTGTCCTCAAGTGTTGCTCCTCAGAAGTCATCCACCTTTTTTAAAGAAGTGTCTCTCATCAGAATCACTACGTGGACAGTGAGCATCAGGACCCACTCGCCTCACCTTCCCCAGTGCTGGGATTGCAAGCACACCTCACCACACCTGCTGTCTTTGTTCTGGGGGACTGAACTAGTCCCCCTTATGTTTGCAATGCAATCATTTGACCAACCAGGCCATCTCTCCAATCCCAATAGCATCAACTTCAAAGGAACTCTGCAGAGCTTGCCTTTCTT
Organism: Cricetulus griseus; assembly: GCF_003668045.3. NCBI lineage: Eukaryota > Metazoa > Chordata > Mammalia > Rodentia > Cricetidae > Cricetulus > Cricetulus griseus. The sequence continues at coordinate 10,196,425 of NC_048599.1, forward strand.
TTCCCTTCCCACTGCATCTTAAAGAAGAGTCCAGGAGAATGTCGACCTCCAAACCACTTCTTGTGTCATTTATAAATTCAAATAAAGCTTTGCATTGGTTTGGGGGTTTGTTTGGTATTTTTTTTTGCATTTAGAGGCTACTAAGAAAGTGTGTGTGTGTGTGTGTGTGTGTGTGTGTGTGTGTGTGTGTGTGTGTGTATGTGTGTATGTGTGTATGTAGAAGAGTGAGAAGAGTGTTTGTTCGGATGTGTCCAGACTTCCTTTCTAATCAGCCCTCTCCACCAGCAACTTTGACAATACACTTCGGTTTTGTCAGAGTTGCTCGGGATGAGATGCGCTCAGCCATTAAAAGGTGGGAAAGTGTCCCGCTGCTGCGTGGATGAGAGAAGGCCAGTGTTTTGTCAGATGTCAGCTGCCCATCAGCGGAGGCAGAGAAAGCAATTGGCCCATGATGGGGTCGGTAAAGAAGCCCTCCAAACCTTAATTATCAGAGTGGCCCCCGGTTTCACTGGGCTTGTCATTGGTTCCTGACAAGCTCAGAGGCAGATGAAAAGACAAGCATGCATCACCAACTGGTTAATTAGCAGCCAGCGCAAGGCAATCCAAATCCCAAGTCCAAGAAAATACACCACCAACTTGCTTCTCATATGTTGGCTTTAAACAACACGTGCAGAAGGAGGACTGGCTGGTTCCTTGTGTTCCAAAAAGCACCTCAGGAGCTTGCTTGGGTCCTTACCACAAACCAAGAGGAGGGCGTTGCTTAAGACTTACTGTATGTCTGGAGAAATCTACTGCAGAAAAATGGTTTCTTTCTTGCTTTTATGTATTTGTCCAACAGATATGGCCTGCCTTAGTTTTCCTGTTGCTATGACGAAAGCAACTTCAGAGAGGAAGGGTTTACCTTGGCTCTTAGTTTGAGGGTATACTCCGTTGTGCATGAGGCAGCTCGTCACTTTGCATCCAATCAGGAAACAGAGATGAACACTGGTGCTCATCTGCTTTCTCATTTGTGTACAGTCCAGGACCACAGCCTATAGAGTGGTAGTCTCCATATGTAGGGTAGATTTTCTTACCTTTCGTCTTAGTTTGGGTTTCTATTGCTGCAGTGAAACACCATGACCAAAATTCAAGTTGGGAAGGAAAGCACTTATTTGGCTTAAACTTTCGCATTGCTGTTCATCACCAAAGGAAGTCAGGATGATAACTCAAACAGGGCAGGAACCTGGAGGCAGGAGCTGATGCAGAGGCCATGGAGGGGCACTGCTTACTGGCTTGCTTCCCATGGCTTGCCCAGCCTGCTTTCTTATAGGACCAGGGACCACCAGCCCAGGGATAGCACCACCCCCATGGGCTGGGTCCTCCCTCATTGATCACTAATTGGGAAAATTCCTTTCAGCTGGATCTCATGGAGGCATTTCCTCAACTGATGCTCCTTCCTCTCTGATGACTCTAGCTTGTGTCAAGTTGACACATAAAACCAGACAGTATACTTTTATCGATCAAATACAGAAATGCCCTCACAGACACAGTCCGAGATCCGTCCTAGGTGATTATAGATCTGGTTGAGCTGACGATCAATATTTTTTTCTTTTTTTAATTTATTTATTAGTTCTAGTTAGGCAACAATTCAATTCCCTTCTCCCTCTCCCTCCCCTCATCTCCAACCCTCCTCTCCCACCCCCAGCCTACCCCCCACCCCATCCACCCACCACTCCCCAGGCAGGGTAGGGCCCTCAATGGGGGCTCTGCAAAGTCCACCAAATCTTCCTGTGCTGGTCCTGGGCCCTTCCCCATGTGTCCAGGGCCAGAGTGTAACCCTTCACGTGGGATGGGCTCTCAAAGTCCCTTCTTGCACCAGGGAAAAATACTAATCCACCATCAGAGGCTCCCTGGAGTGCAGAGGCCTCCTTATTGACATCCATGTTCAGGGGTCTGGATCAGTCTTGTACTGGCCTCCCCGACAGCATCTGGGGTCCATGTGCTCTCCCTTGTTCAGGCTGACAATCAATATTAACTGTCATTATATATGTTTATAAAACATAAAGACATTTTGAGGCATGCTACCTGAACCTCAAGTTGGGCATTCTTAATGAAATAAGCCAGTCTCAAAGGGATAGACATTGCATGATTCCACTTATCCAAGGCACCTAGTCTGCTCAGTTACCTAGAGACAGACAGATGGCAATTTCCAGGGGCTGGAAGGAGAAGGGTGGGTTTCTGTTTGTGAAAATATGAGCATCCTGGAGCATGTGTGGTAACACCCAACTGTACAAATGGACTAACCTGAGTCCACTCAAATGGCTTATTCTATGTTTCTTGTATTTCACCACCCTCAAAATTCTTCTAAAAAGAAAGGGAAGAGGGCTAGAGAGACAGCTTAGCAGTAAAGACTGCCTGCTGCTCTTGCAGAGGACCAGAGTTTGGTTTCAACCCACAGCAAGTGGCTCACACAACACCTGTAACTTAGCCCCCAGGGGACTCCGCACCTACTTCTCGACTCTGAGGGAACCTCATTTATATGCACATAGCCACACAGAGACACAGACACGCAGAGAGAACTTTAAAAATAAAAAATCTGAAAGGAAGGAAGGAAAGAAGGAAAGAAGGAAGGGAAGAAGAAGGGAAGAAAGAGGGAAGGAAGGAAGGATAGAGAGATGAAGGCATGATTCCTACCATCGTGGAAAAAGCCACCTAGTGGAAGGGCAGGCCTGAAATGAACTGAAAAGCCCACATAGTGGCAGATAAGAAGAGGAGAGGACATGCTTCTGGCCAGGGTTGCATCGACTTTTATCCAAATGCAAAACTCACCACCATATTATTTGTGCACTAGAAGTATTCTTTGCTTTACAAAGACATCCCTTTAAATATTGAACTCCAGGGTATGCTGAGCATTTATAGATAAATCATTTGCCACATAACTGAGCAGCCTGCAGGCTCAGACAACTCAAGATGAAGTGTTATTAGGCAAGACCAATTGAAGATCAATCAGAAATTACAATAAGCATGGTGGTAATTACAACAAAAACTAATGGGAGAATGATTTAACACATAAAAGTTTACCAGACACCCAGGCTTACACATACCTATAAAATGATGCAATGGGGGAAATCCATATGAAGCTGTCTGGTTTGCATATTTCACGGACACAGTTACTACAGAACATAATATTCAGTACTTCTGTGACCAATATCTCATCTCTACTTGCTGTTCGAGTACTATTGATTTTTTAAGGTTTATTTTTATTTATATATGTGTATGCACGTGGGTATATGCCCTTACACACAGGTGCCCACAGAGGCCAGAAGAGAGCAGCAGATTCCCTGGAGCTGGAGTTACAGTCAGTAAAGACACCCAGTGTTGGTGCTGAGAACTGAACTCCAGCACTCTGCAAGAGCAGCAAGCCATCTTAACCACTGAGCCATCGAAACAACCTCAACTTGAGTATTGGTGCTTTTAAAAACACAAAAACAGCATGTTCCCTTAGCACTCTCTGCTGCCATTGGGCAAACCTTTAAACTTTTGTGCCTATGAGTTTCTTTTTCTTTCATTTTTCTTTTCTTTTTTTTTTTTTGCCTTTTAGAAAAATCTACTCATTAAAATGTAAGGCAAAGAAGCATCCAAGTTTTTAACTTGGATGTTGAATTTGAAAGAAGAAATTTACACAAAGCTTTTGGATTGAACAGTGTGCCTTTATCCTCTGACAACATGGCAAACTTGCAACATTTCCTGGAAGGTTCTCCAAGACTCCTAAACACCTGAAGGTTTCTCACATGTTGAATGAGTTGGCACAGAAGGGAAAACACCAGAAGGGGGAAAGAAAGAGAAAGGATATCTTTCAGATTAACCCACCAAAGATCATATCCATTAACGGGACTTTATCGAGTCTAGAGCGCAGAAAGCTTCGCCAGGATAATTAACAATTCTGGTTTTTAAAAGTCAAAGTTGAGAACTAAAGAGCAGGCTGCTGTTCAAATTAAAGATGATATCAGAACCATTTACAGCAATATACATTATGGCTACAGATACCAGGCATAAATACAGAGGTCAGGAGTCTGTTCCTGATTGTCTAAAATGGGCCAGCCATGTGAAATAATTGAGCAAAGTGCGCTGGCCAAGAATAGATGGAAGCTCCAGAGATTGTATTTTCGGGAAGGTGGGTGGATTTTTCCATAGCCACCTGTGACAGGGAAGATGTGGCCTGCAAATGACAGTTTTCAGATTCCAGAAGGAGACATGAATTCTAATCTTCATGTAAACATCCAAATATCCTGGCTTCTAAACACTGGCATATAGAATTGATTGGCATATTTCAATGTGTGTATTTGTGCATTTGTGCATATTCATAGAGGTGCAGCACATGTGTGCACATGGGTGAATATGCATAACTCGTGTGTGTGTGTGTGTGTGTGTGTGTGTGTGTGTGTGTGTGTGTGCTCACACATGTGTGCACATGGGTGAACATGCATAACTCGTGTGTGTGTGTGTGTGTGTGTGTGTGTGTGTGTGTGTGTGTGCCAAAAGACTACCTCAGATGCTATTCCTCATGAGGATCTTCCTTCTTTTTGTGACAGGATTTCTCACTAGCCCAGAGCAAGTGGGCTGGGTGCTGACTGATGAACAAGCCCCAGAGATCCTCCCTGCTCTGCCTTCCCAGTGTTAGCGTTCTGAGAATATGACCGGCTTCGTTATGTTGGTTCTGGGGCTTGAACTTGGGTCTTCATGCTTGCCAGGCAAGCACATCACAAAATGAGTTGTCATCCCAGCCCTAGAACTAATTTTTAAACTATGAATTTTATAATTGCTATGTCCCACAAACAAAGCATAACCACATGCAGAAATGACCCATATCCTACATGATCCCAGTTCCCAAATACTGTGGGGGAGACAATACCCTGGAATTCTCAGCAGGGCATAGGATTTAATAACCCTGGCCTTGGGAGACCTCATGAGGTTAAAGAAGGCAAGAGAAGGGCTAGAGAGCTTCCAGCCACCCCTGCCTGCTGCCTGTGCTCCTCAGGCCTAGGGCCAGACACCAATGTCATCTCCCTTCCGTGATCTCTGCCCAGCAATGGGGGGGCTCAATTTGTTGCCCACTGGATTTCTGTGTGAAGACCTGGGTTCACAAACTCAAAGAGAATTTTTTTAATTTCCAGAGTTATCTTTGGCAAAAGAAATAAAGGAATTCCCTCCAGCTAGTTCTTGTCCCAGTTTCAAGTAGACAGACACACTTTTTTCCACCAAAGAACAACCTAGTATAAGAAGAGTTGAGGGAAGGTGTTTGTCATGCCTCAACTGTATTCTTCACGTAAAACAGGAATCAAAAAATCAAAACGCACCTCTGGTAAAGCTTCAGTCTTCCAGCCTCCCTTACAGTGTCTGGAGAAATCTGCCTTCCAATAGTTTTATCTGACTAGTGTGGGCATTTTGTCTTGTTTAAAAAATATATTTTTAATTTTACCCTTGGGGAGCATGTAGCCACACACACACACACACACACACACACACACACACACACACACACACACACACACACACACACACTTTGGCTAACCCACGACTCCCATTTGTCCCATAGCCTGATGGAGCTCATATGTGTGTCATCAGCTCAGCCTCAGAAGGCATCTGAATTACTGCTAGGGCTTTGTGTCTCTATTTTTCTCTATCCTCCTTTTGTTCCCCTTTATACAAAAGAAACCAATCTCTAGGTGAACTCCGCAGCAGCAGCAATGCATCTAAACACAAAACTAGACCTATTGTGTGCAGGCAGTGCTTCATCAGGCACTTACCACACAGTAGTGAGTGAAAACGTTGGATGGTCAAAGAACACAGGGTTATTATGGAGGAAATCGTATGAGTTAGAAGCTAACAAATAGCAAAGAGGCCCACTCACTAGCAAGGAAACCTGCTTGGTGGATGGTTGGGTGCTTGAGCCATGACCGGAGAGATTTTCCTACAAGGTTGCAGGGACTCTGGCCCCTCATCTCTGGCATCTGCTGCATGACCGTATGGATTCATCTTACTTGGTGTGCTTGGTCTGGATGGTACCTTTACCATAATGAGTGGACAACCACGCAGTTGATGGAGGTGTGTAGTGCCTCCCACTTTGTTGTTGGGTTTGGCTGTGAGCTTTGTGAAGCAGAACTTGAGCAGGGTACGTGTGGACAGACATTCAAGAAAAAGGAAGACCCAGGTGTCCAGAGACACAACCAATCTGTGTTGTGTGCCTTAGCAAAATACGGCATGTTTATTATTATAAAAAACTGAAAACTGAAATTTGGGAGAAATTTTGATATCCTTCTAATTAAATAATGTGTGGATATCAGTTCATCACATGGCAAAAAGGAGACCCATATGTGACAATATAAAGAAATGAAAAAAAATTAGAGTGTCTCCTTATTTTTCTACACAAAAGAAGCCTACCTTCAAGGCTGGCAAGATGGCTCATCAGGTAAAAGTGCTTGTCACCAAGCTTAACCGCCTGAGTTTAATCCCCGGGACACACATGCTAGAAGGAAAGAAATATGTCCTTTGACTTGTCCTCTGACCTTCATACAAGCACCATGGCACACGTGTACACACAATACACACACACATAAATAAATAAATAAATAAATAAATAAATAAATAAATAAATAAATAAATAAATAAATCCATAAAATAGAAATGTCTACCTTCACTGATTTTGGCCCAGCACAACGTATATGAATATTGTCCTTCTGGAGAGCCAGGGCATGGGCATTGGCAGTTGTCCTCGATGTCTCTTCTTCCAGAATCTCATAGCCAAACCCAGAGCGGAGTTTGTTGGCTTGACATTAAGATACGTGGTTCCTCTAGCTCCTCCTCACCATCTTCACTGCCCAGATGCCATAACACCTGGCTAAATTATTGATGAGCCTAGATTTCCCACCTCTACCCTTAATCATCTGGTTTTTCCCCCAACATCCAATTTGACCATGAAACATGGACACTTACATCCTGTCCCTCCTGCCCTCAACACCCTCCAGTGACTTTCTTTCGGAAGTCCATTGCACCTCAACTGGCTCTTGTTTGGGTCTGGCCACACCCACATGCTCATGGGCCAAGTCCATTCCCACTTTGGAATTTTACTATCTACAATTCATTTTGCCTGGACTTCTCTTCAGAGAGAACTACTTCTGTTTCCCTTTTTTCTTATCTCAAACATCTACTCATCAATGGGATCACTCCTGAAATCTCTACATAGAAGAGCAGCAACAGGCCATCATTTACTGCAACCCAACAGGTTTTATCATTAATTCTTTGCTTGTTCCTTTTTTTTTTCATGGGAGGGTAGTCCTAGAGGAATAAAAATATCATATATTTGTTGAATTTGATGACTCTACACTTAATTTCCTCTTGATACATCTTCATTCTCCTTGACTAGACTTTGGAATTACCAAAGAGGAACCCTTCTGAGTAGACCATCTTTGAGCATGCTTCTGGAGAGGCCTAACTAAAGAAGGAAGCCCTGTCCAGAATGTGGGTGGCACCAAGCCCTGATTTGGGTTCCCAGACTGAATGAAACATGAGCTGAGCACAGCAGTCATCTCTCGGCTCCCTGACCTCAGGCACAACGTGGCCACTGCCTCACTACCATGCCCTCCCTGCCTAGCTGGGGAGTAATCAGGAATGGGAGAGACATTTCATTTTCAGTGCAGTCCTGGATTAGAGATAGCACAGCTCTTTGGGAATAGAGACTGACTCCCTTTGGAGGTTCAAACCAAAAATGCCAAACTTGACTCTGAAAGAGGTCAAGATTTGGGTGGAAAGGCTCACCGTCATAAAAGCAACCAGGAACCAGACTTCAAAAACAAAACATGGCTAAGATTCCAGCCGACAAGGACAGAAATGTGTGTGTTTGAAGCATGGAATAACCTTCCAGGGAGGAGAGGACATGGCTGAGAGCCATCCCCTGGGATTCGCAGACATCACTTTGATTTCTAAGTGACTGCACTTTATCATTATTGGGAAAGATGGATTTTCAAGTCCTGGGCTGGTTGCTTTTGGTCCATTGCATGAACTTGAAGAGGGAATAATAAACAAACTGGCAAAGCTTTTGTCTTTATATTCATTCAAATGAAGATAGATATGGAGGTGAATAGCCCATCAGAACAATCAAGGGAAATTTACTTATTTCCATTCCTTTAGTCTTTCCCATAATACACCATGATCGCAGGGTACAGTCAGGGGAAAAAAATGCCTGTAAAAGGGGCTTTTAAACTTTTAGTTGTTTGCAGAATATTAGCAACACTATAAAAAGTTTATGTTAATTAATGCTGCATTTTAATAGATTTCCTGGAAGTTTGTAACAGTATACTATAAAGGCTTTCAAAATAATGTATTATCCAGTGGTTGTCATAAACCCCAAAGCAGCTCAAATATGCCTTTTATGTCTCTATAACTTTCCCCCAAAGTTACAGTATTTAAAAGATTCAAACACAGAAATAAAAAGAAAAAAAAATCCCTACCAGGGGATATTTTAAATTTTTATCTCTCTCATCACGATCAATCTAACTTCCTGGTCTTGCTTGTGAGAAAAAGCCATCTCATCCGTCCCACTGGGCTAAATAGACTTCCTCAAGGACAAGGGTGAGCCAGAGGAACTGGCCTTCCTCTGCACCTGCCAAGCCTTCCCCCCTTCAGTTAAACGTCTCCTTGTCAAGACAAGGCTGGCCAGGCAGGAGAAGCCCAGTTCTGCATATTCAGAGGGCATGCCAAAGGGAGAGTTTTAATTGTGAGAATTTGCAGAGACCAGACCCAAATTAAACTTCACAATTTGGATTTAGGGTGTTAGACTTAAAACCCTAAATGTGAGGTATCTATGGTGAATTGCTGTCATGTTTAAAAAATGAATGCAAAGGGCCTAAGCACAATTGGACTTGGGGAAACACTGGGAACAAATTAATTACACAAATGAGGTGCAGTCCAGTGTTTTGGTGGGGTCAATGAACCTTCAAGTCACATGGCTGCCGATCCCCAGCTGGGCTCCTAAAATGTACAATAGCAATATACCCGTGAACACAGCCTCTTTCTCCTACTGGACTGTACTGCAGCTCTCTAAGTGTTTCGTGGCTCTCAAGGAAGGCCTTAGAAGCCATGTATTTCCTCCTTTCCCTCGTTCCCTATAACATATCTGTCATCTAGGCTCCATGTCGTCCAGAGTCTGCATAACACTATTCGTAATGTCAACTCCAGGAGAGGACTTGGTTTCCTGGACTTGTGAGCCTGGTTGGGATTTTGGATCAAAATTCTGAGCAAGCTCTCGTGGTGATCTTGCTAGAATCTTCTTGAGTCCCAGCTCAGTGAAAATACATCCATGTAGGGACTCTAGCGCATGCACACACACACACACGTGTGTGTGTGTGTGTGTGTGTGTGTGTGTGTGTGTGTGTGTGTGTGTGTGTGTGTGTGTGTGTGTTGACTCTGGTAGCAGACCCCCAAACTGAGTAAGTCAAGGCTGCAAACACTGAAGAGAACTGGAAGCCATGAGCAGCAGTGTGGTCACCAGCTGCCTCGCTTTACCCAGGACCAAAACAGAGCTGAGATGTGGGCCCTGGGATAAAGGGCCACTCTAAATGATGAGCTGTGGAATCAGCAGTAGACGGAATCGAAACAGAAACTATAATCCTACGAGGAAAGCCATTGGATATTTGCTGTCTTTGGTCTTTTCATGAAGCCTTCTGTTTCCTCCCTCCCTCCCTCCTCTCCTCTCTCTCTATTTGTTTCTCCCTCCTTTCTTCTCTCTCCCCCTCTCTCCATCCTCCCCATCTCTGTCCATCTCCCTCTCCCCTTAAACAAAGTCCAATATTTACAAAGTCCAATATTTACAAATGCCACTTGAGATTTGTACCCTAGAGACCTCATTTAAACAGTATATCTTCCCTCCCCCAGCCCCGCCTACTCCCCCTAAAATGTAAATACAATTAGATGACTGAAAGCACATTTTGTGTCCTCTCCTTTCCTGAGTGTCTTGGTTCTGGGGTCCACACAGTGTGAGTCACTCATGCATGGTCCTCCAGGAAGCACAGAGAGATGGAAGGGAAACACAGCCTGAGGAAAAAGTCTATAAAGCTTGCTGGCTTCCCTAATCCCTTCTCTCTAATGTTTCTTTGTAAATTTGTCAGATGGGAATGAAATTGCCTCGTAACTCTGCAGACGTGAAGAACATCTCTGAAGAAAATTACGCACTTGTCAAAGCAAGGGGGAATTTATGTTGGTGTTCCTGAGATGTGATTTTATTCCGTCTATTTCCTTTGTGCACATCAGAGCAACTGCAGAGACAAAAAGAAAAGAAAAAAAAAGAAAAGAAACCACACGCACACAACTAGTTTATGGATATTTTTTTCACTCCGTTGCGTTTTTTGCTTCTATTTTCCCCCTCTGTTTGCTTAGCCCCCTCCTCCTCTCTCTGTTTATTGTCTGTGATGGTGCAGTCCCATACAGCAGCCATGAGGAAAGCAGCAGTGATTTCTACCCATCCAGGGCCATTCCAACAGGCACAGGCATGATTTCCCCGTGGACAGAGCCTGGAGGTATGGGTTAGGTTTCTGAATGCTGTCCAACCCCAGCCAGGGATGCTCTGAGTGAGGGAGCCTTGTTAATGCTGCTACCAGGTAGTCACGTGATTCCTGAATTAGATTCTCCCCCATTTGCCCTTCCTGTACTTTGTTTTCTGCACTTAGAAGCCAGGAACCTTGCAAGTTTGGTAGCCTCCCCATCAACAACACAGTCAAAGCAGCAGAGAACTTGGAAACGGTTTGCCAGGACTCCACTAAACAGACAAGAAAGCAGCTCCCTGTCTCTGGAATTTATGCTTCCAAAACAATAATTATTATTATTGATGCGAGTGGGGCACATATGGAGGTCAGAGGACAATTTTCAAGAATGGATTCTTCTTTCTACCGTGTAGGACTCAGGGATCGAACTCAGGTCGTCAGGCTTCCCCACTGAGCCCATCTCCCTGGCCCCTGAGCTTCACATTTCTTTGAATCAAATTACCCACATCCTGGGGTTATTTTAAGCAAGGCACAGCCAATTTTCCCAAGTTCAAAGCTATCTCCTCTCCGGTTAGGGACCAAGAATGCTGGATGAGGCAAGACTTGGAAACTCCTCTGATCCTAGGCCAGGTGACCTGGGCAGCAGCATCAGCCTCTCTGTTGCCTTAGTTTCTTCATATGTGGGATGGAGCTGGGGCACCCACTTTTCACTCCATATTGTCAGTTCTTCATTCAACATGTGCCAAGTATCTGTATGGTAAGCAGTTCTCAAACCAATGAGATGACTCAGTGAGTAAGGGTGCTTGCTGTCACTCACGATGACCTGAGTTCGATGCCCCACAAGGTGAAAGGAGAGAATCCACTCCTAAGAGCTGTCTTCTCATCTCCACACATATCAGGACACATGCATTTCCACATATGCATTCCCACAAAATAAATCACTCGGCAATTTTATTTTTTTTTAATATCCTTCTCTTGAAAGCCTGGTTTATTCACTGTATTTGTTCATTTCCCATTGCTATAATAAAATACAATACAAAAGCAAATTAAGGAAGGAAGGGCGCCATTTTTAAATAGCTTTGTTATCATTTATTTATGTGTGTCTGTGTATGTGCATATGTTCGAGGAGGTCAGATGCATGTTGAGTCCCCTGGAGCTGGGGTTACAGGCAGCTGTGAGCTGTTTGTTAGCTGTGGGTGCTGAGAATTGAGCTCAGGGCCTCTGCAAGGAGAGTACATGTTCTTAACCTCTGAGCCATCTCTCTAACCCCTGGAAGGATGTATTCTAGCTCACAGTCTACAGCCCATTGTGGAGAAAGGCGTGACAGCTGGATTTTTTTTTCTTTTCTCAATTTTTTATTTAAATTAGAAACAAGATCCTTTTACATGTCAATCCCAGTTCCCGCTCTCTCCCCTCCTCCTCTGCCTCCCACTAAAACCCTACCTATCTAATACCCTTTCTGCTCCCTAGGGAGGATGAGGCCTTCCAGGGGGGCTTCAGAGTCTTTCATATCCTTTGGGATAGGGCCTAGGCCCTCCCCCATGTGTCTAGGATGAGGGAGTATCCCTCTATATGGAGTGGGCTCCCAAAGTCCATTCCTATGCTAAGGATAAGCACTGATCTACTACAAGACACCCCATAGATTTCCAAGGTCTCCTCACTGACACCCACGTTCATGTGCTCTGAATCAGTCCCATGCTGGTTTCCCAGCTATCAGTCTGGGCACCAAGAGCTCCCCCTTGTTCAGGTCAGCTGTTTCTGTGGGTTTCTCCAGCTTGGTCTTGATCCCTTTGCTCATCACTCCTCCTTCTCTGCAACTGGATTCCAGTCCAGTTCAGTGTTTAGCTGTGGGTGTCTGCTTCTACTTCCACCAGCTGCTTCATGAAGGCTCTAGGATGGCATATAAGTTAGTCATCAATCTCATTATCAGGGGAGGGCATTTAAGGTAGCCTCTCCACTGTTGCTTAGATTGTTAGTTGGTGCCATTCTTGTAGATCTCTAGACATTTCCCTAGTGCCTGTTTTCTCTTTAAATCTATAATGGCTCCCTCTCTTATGGTATCTCTTATTTTGCTCTCCTCTATTCTTCCCCCTACACAACCTTCCTGAAGGCAAAGGACACAGTCAGCAAGACAAAACAGCAGCCCACAGAACAGGAAAAGATACTCACCAACCCCATATACAACAGAAGGCTGTTCTCCAGAATTTACAAAGAACTCAAGAAGCTAGTTTCCAAAACACCAAACAGTCCAATTAAAAAATGGGGTACAGAACTAAATAGACAATTCTCAATAGAGGAATCTAAAATGACTGAAAGACACATAAGAAAGTGTTCAACATCCTTAGCCATCAGGGAAATGCAAATCAAAACAACTCTGAGATATCATCTTACTCCTGTCAGAATGGCTAAAATCAAAAACAACAATGATAGCTTGTGCTGGAGAGGATGTGGAGAAAGAGGAACACTCCTCCACTGCTGGTGGGAGTGCCAACTTGTACAGCCACTTTGGAAATCAGTATGGTGACTCCTCAGCAAAATTGGAATCAGTCTACCACAATATCCAGCAATCCCACTCTTAGGCATATACCCAAAAGAAGCACATTCACACAACAAGGACATCTGTTCAGCTATATTCATAGCAGCATTATTTGTAATAGTCAGAACCTGGAAGCAACCTAGATGCCCCTCAACCGAAGAATGGATAGAGAAAATGTGGTACATTTACACAATGGAGTACTACTCAGTGGGGAAAAAAAGAAAAAAAAAAACAATGGAATCTTGAAATTTGCAGGAAAATGGATGGAACTAGAAGAAACCATTCTGAGGTAACCCAATCCAAAAAGACAAACATGGTATGTACTCACTCATATGTGGATTTTAGACATAGAGTAAGGATTACCAGCCTACAATCCACACTGCCAAAGAAGCTAATAAACAAGGAGGACCCTAAGAGAGACATACATGGTCCCCTGGAGAAGGGGAGAGGTTCAAGATCTGCTGAGCAAATTGGGAGCATGGGAAGAGGGGGGAGGGAGCTAGGAGAATGAGAAGAGGAGAGGAATAGGGATGCCGAGGACATGAGGGAGCAGAAAATATGAGTCAGGGGAAGAATAGATGATAACAAGAATGGAGATATCATATTAGAAGGAGACATTTTTGGTTTACAGAGAAATCAGGCACTAGGGAAATGTATGGAGATCTACAAAGATGACACCAGCTAACAATCTAAGCAACAGAAGAGAGGCTACCTTAAATACCCTCCCTTGATAATGAGATTGATGACTGACTTATATGCCATCCTATAGCCTTCATCCAGCAGCTGGTGGAAGTAGAAGCAGACACCCATAACTAATCACTGAACTGAACTGGAACCCAGATGCAGAGAAGGACGAGTGAAGAGCACAGGGGTCCAGACCAACAGAAACAGCTGACCTGAACATCAGGGAACTCTTTCTCCCCAGACTGATAGCTGGGATACCAGCATGGGACTGATCCAGACCCCAGGAACATAAGTTTCTGTGAGGAAACCTCAGAAATCTATGGGACCTCCTGTAGAAGTTCAGTACTTATCCCTGGCATAGGTGTGGACTTTGGGAGCCCATTCCACATAGAGGAATACTCCCTGAGCCAAGACACATGGGGGTGGGCCTAGGCCCTATCCCAAAGGATAGACTCTGATGACACCCTATGGAAGGCCTCACCCTCCAGGGGGAGCAGAAAGGATATGTGATAGGTAAGGTTTTAGTTGGGGGGACCGTAGGGGAGGACGGGAGGGAGAAGGGAACTGGGATTGTCATGTAAAATAATCCTGTTTCTAATTCAAATTTAAAAAGAAAAGAAACCATTCTGAGCGAGGAAAACCAGTCACAAAAAGACAGACATGGTATGCATTTGTGGTTATTAGACATAGAGCAAAGGATTACCAGCCTACAGTCCACACGGCCAGAGAAGCTAGGGAACAGGGAGGACTCTAAGAGAGACATACATGGTCCCCCAGAGAAGGGGAAAGGGATAAAATCTCCTGAGCAAATTGGGAGTATGGGGAGAGGAGAGAGGAATCTAGGAGAATAAAAAGGGGAGAAGAGGAGGGACAGCTGGATTTTAAGGCAGCTGGTCACACTACATCTACACTGGGGGAGCAGGGAAGACGGAGACTGTGGCTCCGCTCACTTCTCCTTTTCATTTGTCCAGGCCCCCAGCCCATGAGATAGTGTTACCCACACTTAGAGTGTATTTGCTTAGTTCAATTAGCCTAATCTAGAGACTCCCTCACAGGCAGGCCTCCAGGCTTGTCTCTGCAAGCCACCAGCATTGAGCAGCTCCCAGTTTCAACAGCCTGCACAAAGCCCGTCTTCCCACAGGAGCTCAGAAATGGTGAGACTGTCCCGTTCGGGTTCTTTTCCCTACTGCTCTGCAGCACTCTTTAAATATTAAAGAGAATGAAGAAAATGTTCTCCGTGTAATGCTCAAGCACAACAAAAATGGTTCGTTGAGAAATTAAATATTAGGGAAAGGAGAGGTCTCCAAAGAACACATTGCAGCTTCAAACAAGCTAACGTCCCACCCAGCAGCTGCAGAAATACTGTGGGTCTCTGTGGAAGCCAAGTCTCACTAAATGAAAAACAGGACATACATTGTTCAGATGGGTCTAGATGGCTCTGTAAAATTCTTCCAGAAGGATTCCTTGAGGGTATGTTAGTTAGAAATTGAGGCAATTACACTAACTTTACCTACTTAAGCAATGGCAAAGGAATCTCTCTGGTGACAGGCCAGATGATGGAATGTTCCGGTAAAGATTTCAACCCGTCCCACTGGGTAGAAGGCTCAACCTTCTCCATGGTTCTACTCCCCTCAATTTCAAAGCCAACTGCAACCAGAAAAAATAAGAAATGGAAAATTCCAGCAATAAACAATCCATCTGGTGTGATGAATTCTCACTCTGTCCTGGACTGTGGCCATGTTGAGTGCCAGTAACCCTGTCGTGTCAGCCCGATGCTACATCAGAAGGCCAGTGTCATTCACCTCGCTCCAGTTCATCACAGACACTGTGTCACCTCCAGCCATCACAAGAATGGTGATGCATTACGTACAGTAAGCTGTGCAGAGAGTAGAGAGGCTGTGTTGATGGGACCTGGGTAGAGTTTATCACCACAAATGCTCGCTCTCCCTCCCTCCCTATCTCTCTCTTCCTCTCTCTGGGTCTCTCTCTCCCGGTGCCTTAGTTTTAAACAAAACGTTTTAAGTATGTCTTGTGGGAAAGAACACCGCATCTCTAGAAGATTGGGTAGACTCTGTGGTTTTAGACAAGCCTCCCCGTGGAGGGGTCTTAGGAACTGTCCCAATAGACAAGTCAGGGGAGGGGTGCTATCATCTGTACTTTGTCCTTGGCCTTTGCAATTATATCCGCTACACATCCGAAGGACAGCTTGCATGGTGGAAGTTGGAAACAACACAAAAGAAAGTTTCTCACAGCCCAGGAGGACCTTCTAGATCCCTCAGGCTTTCTGTCACCTCTGCCAAGGTAAGGGAGGAAATGGCCCAGGGCCACCTAACTGCCAAGGTAAGGAAGACCATGGCCCAGGGCCACCTAACTGCCAAGCTAAGGAAGACCATGGCCCAATGATACCTGGCTGCCCAGGTAAGGGAGGGCAGGCTCCTACAGACTGGGGTCCAGGGGACAATTCCTATTCCTTTGGTCATGTAATGCTCCCCATTAAAGTGGCTTGTCAAGCTCAGGGTAGACCCACCTTCCCCCCAAGTCTGTTCCCTCTGTTTCTCCGATGGGAGAATACATTGTTTATTACCCCCCTCATTTACCAGCCCCCAAATATCATTACAATGTCTGTGCCATGATCTATGTATGGTTGTTACCCTTTTAATGGATAAAAAAAGATTTAAGTACTTCATTCGGCTGCATTTTGACAGCTGTTAGCCATCATTTTTCCATTCACCTGCATTTAGCAGTCCCATAAAGGAAAGCAATCTCAGAGGGAACACGAGCCGGGCACTGCAAGGTGATAATTCTGTGTCACTCCAGCCTATAAATACCTGCCTGGCTTTGTGCTGAGTCAGCAGTCTGTGACGGAGTGGCAGCCGTGCCCTTTTATCTGCCTGAGTGTCTCACAGCAATCGGACCACCAGCCCCAGCCGTGAAAATCCATAGTATCGATCCGGCCATTTCTCCACTGTAATTCTTTTGTAGGAAACCCCGGATGACAAATTTTATCTGCACCACTTTTTGATGGCTGGTTTGATGTAAAGGATCTCCAAGGGCAGGCTTAAGCGTTGGGCCATTCCACGTTATCAAGCAGCCGTTTTATTTACTGAAACTACAATTGTGGTGTCTCACTCACACACACACACACACACACACACAGAGAGAGACAGAGAGAGAGAGAGGGAGAGAGAGAGAGAGAGACTGAAGAGAAGCAGAGAGGACCAGGAAGAAAAATGGAACCAAATATTTCAAATAAAAGGCACCAGAGGGTGGGGAGAAAGGCTGTGCGAGCCACTCAACTCAAACACAGGTTATGCCGGCTGTTCACATTCGAATCGCAAAACTAGTGAAGGTGTGTTTAGATAACAAAGCTGCGGTGATGAAGGGCTGTCCATCAAAGTGGCCATGGGTCTATTTTCCACCACCCCTCCCCTCACCTCACCTCATCTCCTGAGACTTGCTAAGTTTTCACGCTCTGTGTCCCCAATGTGTTAGGAGAATCTGTTCATCTGATGGTTCGTTAGAGATTGCCATCGGGCATGAATCAGAGACGGGGTGAGTGTCTGTGAAATATCCAACTCCCCAACAACGAAGGGAAAGGTTATGTAAGAGCCTCTGTCCCTCTCAGAATTGCTGCTCTGGCTGTTTCTGGGCGCAGCTTACAAAATGGAAAGGGGGCAGGAGGTGTGCCCTTCTGAAGAGTGCATAGGCTGACTTCCCAGCTGCAGATCCAAGCCAAGCAGAACCCTACTAACCGGAATCTCTCAGGTAAGCCACATCCATCCATCACCTCACCGACTCTAACCAGCCACTCTCCCTCAGCCCTGTGAATATCTGGGCCTGAAAGTTCTTTGTGGAGATTTCAGGCACATCGCTAGGCTCCACTGCCTACCAGGGATTCACAGTTTGAAGCAAGCCTGCCCACAGGGCACCTTCAGCTGGGCAGTGAGCAGAGACTGGTATTTTTGTGGTAAGCCAGTCACTGTGCCAAAGGATTTTCCATATGTCTGATCAACTTGAGGCATAAGTAATTGTCATCCTCCCTAAAGGGGGTGTCAACAACTGAGATACAGGGAGTGTGTTTTTGCGATGGTCACAAAGTAAATGTCACCATGGTTTCCAGAACCAAGAGTCTGTACCAGTGTCCAGTTTTGCCCCCTTCCACCTGTGCTGTCTTCGGGAGAACGTACTGATCAGAATGTCTCCCATTAAGCAACATCAAGAAAATTGATTCTGCGGGTAGAGAAACGGTTCCGTGATTTGGAGTGCTTATTGCTATTGTGGAGGACCCAAGTTCAGTTCCCAGACCCACAACATGCGGCTCACAACCCCCTGTAACTCCAGCTTCAGGGGCTCTAAAACCCTCATCTGGACTCATGCGCACACACCCACCAGAGACAGACATATAGTCATGATTAAAATATTTTGCCAGGTGTTGGTGGCGCACTCCTTTAATCCCAGCACTCGGGAGGCAGACGCAGGCAGATCTCTGTGAGTTCGAGGCCAGCCTGGTTTCCAGAGCGAGTGCCAGGATAGGCTCCAAAGCTACACAGAGAAACCCTGTCTCGAAAAACCAAATATATATATATATATATATATATATATATATATATATATTTAAATAAAATGTTAAAAGAAAGTTGGGCACGTCTCCTTACAGGCATGAGTTCTATCTTCCCCAGGGCAGAGTGGATAAGGAGACTATAATGAACCATCCCCATGCCTCAGACTGAAAAAAGAAAAATCAACAGTGCTGACCTTGCTTTCCTTGTTAATTCGTCTATCTTGGTTGTGGTGGGGCTGGACATTTTGTATTTGTGTAGTTTTTCATTAACTATTGTCCCAACTCATATCATCTAATTATCTAAGATATCTTGGTGCTCCCTTGTATGGAGGTGGACGCAAGTGCTTTGTGTACACAGCCGCCTCTCTCAGAAGAACATCCCTGTGCCTTAACCCATCTCTGAAACTGTCAGCAAGAGAAGCGTCCCTCAAACCTAAGACAATGCCATTACGACTAGCTCTCCCAGGACTTGACTATTATCCCAGTTTTCTCAGGGTCCCCTAAAGATGTCATTGCCCCCCAAAACAAGAAGCAGTCTAGAGAACACAAAGCTCATGTTCCCAAGAGGTAGGGTTGGTGGTTTTTAGTCATTTGGTGGGGTGTGGATATTTGTCATCATTCGGGGGTGTCAGTTACAGTTGTTATTGGTAATGGTCAGGAAAAAAGCTGAACAAAGGAGACTAGATCCAGGGGTCTCTTTCAGAAGAGAAAAGGGGAGATGTGGTATGGAAAAGTTGGGATAAAAGGGTGGATTGTTGAGTCTACTTTTGAACAACTTAGTTTCAAAAATTTTACATTGGTCTGGATTTTTGTATATTGATACAAATTTAAGGTTACTTTTTTATATTGTATATATGTTTCTACTCTTGTTTAAGATATTGTACTTATGCAGCTCATTTAACAGTGTAATGTAAACTTTTAGTCCTTGAAAGCTATTTAAGATAATAAAGAAATACAAGTTAATAGTTATCTGTAAAAGTCAAACTTATAGTCATGTTAGGTATGTTTTCAAGGTCATAAAAGGTATACTTCAAACACTTCAAAGAATATGAAATTTAAAACGTTTTAATAGCATAAGGCTTTTCATGACCGTGAGACACGTCTGCTCCAGGCAGCACCAATTTACCTCAAAATGGGATGACAGGCATCAAAGAACCTCCAAATGGAGTTTGCTTTCTTTGTGATAAAAGTTAGCCACTGGGCAAGAAACTGCCCTTGCCTTGACTGTTGACAATATGCTGTCCATACTAGACAAACAGGACACACAAAGGTGATTGCTGAATTTTGTCAAGACAAGATAGGACAGTCCTTCAAAATTTATGCTCCACAGAAAAGTCAGTCAGTCCCTTCTTACACCAGGGAAAAATACTAATCCACCGCCAGGGGCCCCCTAGAGTGCAGAGGCCTCCTCATTGACATCCATGTTCAGAGGTCTGGATCAGTCCTGTGCTGGCCTCCCAGACAGCACCTGGGGTTGACGTGTTCCCCCTTGTTCAGGATGCACTCTCGGCCTGGACACATGGGGAGCCCAGGATGATGTGGTGGACTTTTCGGAGCCCCTGCGGAGGGCCCTACCCTGCCTGGGGAGTGGAGGGTGGATGGGGTGGGGGTAGGTTGGGGAAGGGTAGGAGGGGTATGGGTGAGGGTAGGGAGAGGGAGAAGGGATTGACATGTGAAACAAGCTTGTTCCTAATTTGAACTAATAAAAAAAAAAGAAGAAAAAAGAAAAAAATTCGGTCAGATATTCTAGGCCTGTAGGTCGAAGATGGATGCCCAATGTTTCAAAGGAACCTAGGGGGACTGCACAGGCAGTCAGCTGCCTCTGTCATTTCTATAGTTTTGGAAGTTGTTTGCTCTGCACTTTCTGTTTACTCAGGTAATATTATATCCTTCTGGGGTCTCTGATTGAAGACTAGATAGTTATAGTTACAGTTTTTCTTGCTACCAAATTCAAAAAAAGAAACTCACAAAAGAGATGTAAAGTTTATAAAGGTTGAGAGACATAAAAGATTAATCTGTTTATCTAAGAAAATGTTTTGAAGTCTTAAAGATATGTTTAGAACAGTAATATAAGTTATGATAGAAAGTGGTTGAGGTATAAAACTTTGGATTCTCTATGGGTAGATAATAAATAACTATCTTTGGATTTACCAAATATAAATGGACTGGACATTGGGAATGTAATTCTTACCCGATAATTGTTCTTTTTTTTAAGGTTGTGCAAAACTATTGTATTTACAAAAATATCACAAAAGTGAATGCAATAGTCAGTGCACATGCACACCCATTCACATCTTCAACAAAGAAAGCTGTCCCAACACTGAAGAACCCAGGAAGAGCACTAGCTTCAATGACAGCTGATAAACATTGGAGTCACACAAGTCACACCAGAACGGGCAAATATCGCCCAGGTAAGATGCGCTTGTTAAAGCTGGAACAGCAGGTTTAAGGCCATCAAGTCCAAGTAGTTATTCAAAATCTTTTGTAGCCCATTTACTTGTGTCTGAATTATGTGACTTGTCTTCCAACTTGTGGTCTTAAACTTCTGTCTTAGAAAATTCAAAAGGAAAGAAAATACAGAAGAAATCAATACAACAGAGGTTCTAATTAAATAAGAGTAACATACAAAGCTATAATTATGAGGAAGTAAGGAAAGCCAGAACATTAAAGCTGTAGAACTTGTTTGCTACTTGTTGGAGCCAGCCCTATATATACCAGGTAGGTAATATGTACAACTATCGTAACTTAAGTTGCTGTTACATGTCCTTTGCACCAGTGCACTGTTAAACTAACCGAAACCTCTACACATGCATGCTCCCTTACAACAGCAGCACGCACTACCACTACCAGCAAAACTGTCAGTCTCAAATGACATAGTGGGTGAAAGGAAACAGAAAGTGGGTAAGTAACGTAGTAAGGAGAAATAAAGGACATTAGAAGACTCATGCAGTTCAGCTCTTTTAATCAGCCAGCCAGCTTGCTAACAACCAGGGATGGTTTCCGCTGAGGAAGGTCCTGTGGAGTGGGAATGTGGTCACCAGTGACCTCTGTCTTATCTGGGGCTGCTGCAGGAAGCTGCTTGTTCTTCATCTTTGCTTTTGCCATGTTGTAATTCCCAGAATCAAAATACTTTTGCCCTTTCTGCAATCGTTTCCTTAAAAAATCAGAACCTCCAGGCTTTTGTCCCAAGTGTGGATACCTTGCTTTTAACTTTGCTTCTTCAGCTTTCTCTAGACTAGTCACTTTATCTTCCATTTCCTTTTGCTCCTCCGCCGACGCTGCCTCGGGAACTTCCGCGGACATGGTGCTCCTTCTATCCCGGCGCCTCCGGCCCCGATAATTGTTCTTATTGTATATAGTTTTACTGTGTTAGAGTTAAAACCTTTACTTTTTATTTAGACAAAAAAGGGGGATGCTGTGATATATTTGTACGCTATGTGAAGATATATTGCTGTGATTGGTGTAACAAAAAGCTGAACCTGAACAGTCAATAGCTAGGCAGGAGGTCCAGGTGGGATTTCTGGGGAAAGACAGGAAGAGGGGGAGAAATCTAGGTGTGTGGGAGATGCCAGGAAACACGGAGAGGAAACAGAAGGTGCGAGATGGAAGAGAGGTGACACCACATGGTAGAATGTAGATTAATATAAATGGGTTCATTTAAGTTATAAGCGCTAGTTAGGAACAAGCCTAAGCTGTAGGCTGAGCTTTCAGAATAGATTAGAAGTCTCCATGTCATTACTGGGGCTGGCAGTGGAAGAGAAAGTCTGACTACAGGGTAGCGTGGCTGACCTGGAATTCATAGACATGCCATGCCTCTGCATGCTGTATTCGGAGTTAAAGGCATGCATGACTACACCCAGGCAATGTACCATGGTCTTAATGATGCTTCGAACACAGAGGGACAAAAAACTAGAAAGAAATATACAGCAAAAGGCGAATGTTCTTCCCAGAAGAAACAATGGGTGACTGTTTCTCTGTTCTTTGAAAGTGTGTACACTAAAATACAGTCAGATGGGAGTGCTGTAACCAGTCATTCTATGTTGGCTCTCTGATTTTTCTGTCTAGTTTTAGCAAGTTGCTTAACGTATTTTCAACCTAAAACCAGCTGCCTCAAAGATTAGTCATTAAAAGTCATGTTTAAGGGCTGGCAGGATAGTACAGCAGGTGAACCCCCCAAGTCTGGTCTTCCATCCCTCGGGGACCCATGTGATGCAAAGAGAGAACCAACTTCCAGCAGTTGACCTCTGGCCTCTGCATGCATGTCATGGCATGTGCCTGCCCATGCACACACACATAAACACATGCATGCACACAAAATAAATTGACACTCTGTCATGAGTCTTTAAGACTATGTGTATGGTGGTAGGTGTGCATGTAGTGTGTCTATGCAACATGTAAGTGCCCCCTGGAGTCAAAGTATGAGTTTTTACATAGGTTTATTTTAATGATATCCTAGTAAAAGCCATACTGGATGCATAGCGAGTTACCAAGCAACATTCGTATTCAGTCACTGCCAATTTTTTAGGTAAAACAAATCTAACCATTTTACTCAAAAGAAAATAAAGATAGAACAAATTATTAAAACGTAAAAAAAAAAAAAAAACAGATATCCCCTTAGAAGAGTTAGTTACCATTTAGTGCTCCAGGCTGCACGCCCTGCAGCAAATGGGATGCGACTGAGAAGCCTGAGCAGATGGGCGGTGGGAAGGATGGGGTTGAGGGGGAGCCAGCATATCAGGAGCTTAAGTTAACTCCTCCAGGAGCCCCTCCTCTCCGAGCCTCACCCAGCTCTGTTCTGGGAGCAGGCAGGTGTTTCTCCCACCTCCTCCCTTCAGATCTAGGTGGCCCTCCCTTCCCACTGAATTAGCATCATAATCCCAAGCAGAGTTCACCTGCTCTCTTTGCTCTGCCTGCTCTTCCAGCAAGCAGGGTGGGAGGAAGACTGAGCACTTAGAAATCTGAAGTGATGGTGGGAAATGAGAAATTATCAGATAAGGGTCACTTTGCCTTCTTTGGCGCCTCAGCTACTTCCAACCCCAGAGATGGCCTGTGGGGAGGGACATCTGTAGATGAGGGGTTGAGGTCTAGATTACTTCCTGGTTTTTTTTCTAATAAAGTTTTATTGACATGGGGCCACAACCACCTGCACTGGCTCTCACTTAGTGCAAAACTCTATAGAGTTAGAATGGAGACCTTCCAGCCCTCAGAGCCAAAAAGATGGCTCAGGGTTAGGAGCACTGGCTGCTTGCTCTTCTGGAGGACTTGTCCTCAATTCCCAGCACCACACAGCAGCTCAGAGCTGTCTGTAACTCCACTTCCAGGGGACCTGACACCTCACACAGACACACACACAGG
This sequence comes from Cricetulus griseus, assembly GCF_003668045.3. Lineage (NCBI taxonomy): Eukaryota > Metazoa > Chordata > Mammalia > Rodentia > Cricetidae > Cricetulus > Cricetulus griseus. The sequence goes on from NC_048599.1 coordinate 10,220,075, forward strand.
CAAAGCACCAATGCACACAGAAATAAGTAAAAAAAAAATTAAAAAGCTGGGTGGTGGCTTTTTAACTCAGGAGGCAGAGCAGTTGGATCTCTATGAGTCTGAGGCAGCCTGGTCTACAGAGTGAGTTCCAGGACAGACAGGGCTACACGGAGAAACCCTGTCTCTGGGTGGGGTGGGGTGGGGCGAGAATCTACCTCACCCTTACAGATAATGGTTGCTGATCTCTGCACCCACCCATGGAGCCAAGCACAGTCCTGGTGTTTGTTTTACTTGGTGTCTGAGAAATAAACTGAAAAGATCAAGAAGGCTATTTCCCATCCCTCATCTCACCTAAGATGATCTGAGAAAGTCCACAAAGCTGGTAGCATTGTCCTTATTAAATGCATAGCTAATGTGAAGTCAGTCCTGATGGGAATGCCTCCATGGCTGCAGTGAAGCTGGTCCTGATGGGAATCCATGCCTTGCCACAGGGAATAATTAGCGTGTGCTTTCACTGATACTAATAAAAATGCTTATCATGCTTCAGTTGAGAATCCTATCCATGTTCTATTGAAGTGATCAATATAGAAAAGTATTGAGTGAGCCTGGGTCCCTAATTGAAATTTACTTTGACTTTTGTGATTAAACAGGCTGTCATTTCGTACCAGACTAATGAGTCCAAAGGTCCAAGCTAACAATAAACTCGATAGACGCCAGAGAGGATCACCAAACATTTCTTTCTTTTTATTGTTATATTTCTTTATTTGGGTTTTTAAAGATTTATTTTTTATGTGTATGAGTGTTTTGTCTGCATGTATTTCTGTGCATCACATGTGTACAGTGTTTGAGAGGCCAGAAGAGGGCATTGGGTCCCCTTGAAGTGGAGTTACAGACAGCTGTGAGCCATATTGTGAGTGCTGGGAACCAAACCTGAGTCCTCTGCAAGAGCAGCCATTGGTTAAGACCACTGAGCCATCTCTCCAGCTCCCTGGTTTATTCATCTGTTTCTTTATTTACTTATGTATTTCTGGGGAAGAGTGTGTGAAAGTCTGAGGACGCGTTGCAGGAATTGGTTCTCTCCTTCCATCACGTAGTTTCCAGGGATGAAACTCGGGTTGTCAGGCTTAGCAGCAAGTGCCTGCAGAGCCATCTCAGTGGCCCCGGGAAACATTTTCTGTAAGGAATCAGCGCGGAAATATTTTTGATTGTGTATGTCATGTAGTCTCCTTTGCAACTGAATAAGGATAGATACATAAAACACAAAAGGGTGTTGGAGGATTGCAAACACACAACATGATTATGTTCCCGTGATGATTATGAAAACAGACGGCATGCTAGGCTTATCTTGTGGTTCCTAGTTTGTCATCCCTGGAACTGGGGAACTCACAAAACCACTTGTCAACAAGTGTTAGGAAGGCAATGTAAGCAACTGAAGTGAGCATGTGTTGTTCATCCAGACACAGAAGCACAGTGTAGAATATGTGTCCCGCTAAGGAGCAGTCCTCTACTCAGCGTTGCATAGATGGGCTCAGGGTTGCTGCATCCTTCTGATTAAAAAAACAAAACTCAGGGCTTGGGAAATGTCTCAGCCAGGAAAGTGTTGGCATGCCAGAACAAAGACTTGAGTTCAATTCCCAGAACTCAACTATCAATCAAGCAGCCAGCTAAGGTTGGGGCTGAGCGTCTTTGTTACTTTTCTAGTGCTGTGACAAGGCGCCATGACCCAGGCGATTTACATAAGAAAGCGTGTGATGGGGCTTATGGCTCCAAAGGGTGAGTCCATGGCCACCATGGTGGGGAGCGCGGCAGTGGTCACGGTCAGGCAAACATGGTGCCGGCGAAACAGCTGAGAGCTTATGTAACGATAACTCTTTCCACTAGCTTCCTGGCTTCTGTCGCCGCTTTGGGGCCCCCAAATAACACACAGAGTCTTATATTAGTTACAGTGCTGCTGGACAATGACTGGGATTTCTTATTTGCTAGCTCAGTCTTAATTATCAACCCTAACTACTAATCTATATATTTTTATAAGGACTTAGCGAGGACGCTGGCCTTATGTGTCCTTTCTTCCTGGCGACTCTCTCCCTTTCCTACATTTCCCAGAATCCTCCTTCTCTCCTGGTCCCGCCTATCTTGCTTCCCTATTGGCCAACAGTGCTTTATTTATCAACCAATAAGACAAACGTATACACAGAAGGACTCCTCCATCAAGCTTACATCTTGAGACAATAAACACAAGGCAGAGACAGAGTGCTAACTGGCCCTGGCACGGGCTTTTAAAACTGCACCGCCTGCCCTTAATGATACTCATGCTCCGACAAGGCCACACCTCCTAATCCTTCCTAAACAATTCCACTGGGAATCAAGAATTCAAATATATGAGCCTATGGGGGGCATTCTCATTCAAACCACCACACCGAGGATGCTGGAGATTCTGAGGAGTGAGAATAAGGATGCTGAGGATGCACATGAGGACGCTGGGGATCTGAAGAGGAGGGAGAGCAGGATACGGAAGGCGGCCTGTTACTAGTGCTACTGAGGACGAGGAGGAAGAGGAAGATGAGAAGGAGAATGCTAATTATGAGGATGGTGCTGACAATGATGATGATGGTGATGCTGAGGATGCCGCTAAGGGGGTAGAAGTTTGAAAACCATGAAGAAATTAAGAAGAAATTAAGAAAAATAAAGACCAAAAAAGAAACATCACCAGGCTCACATCTGATAATTGGCCAAAGCCAGAAATAGAACCTATTCCTCCAGCCTGGACTTCCCTCTCTTGTCGTGTTCTGAATGCCACAAGTAACAAGTCACTGCCTTGACTTCGCCCCCTCTGTCTTGAATAGTGTTATTTTTATCATCACCATTAGCAATGATTAAGGAGATTGAGGCATGACACAATGTTGAACATTCTGCCCAGGGCATATTAACAGCTCTGAGCCCTGCCTGAGTGGACAAGTCTCAATCAGGGCCAGACACTTAATCCTCTGCCTGGATAAACCTGACAATGTCACCCCTAAATTAAGCAATCCCAGCCAATGAAAACATTAATTTACCCAAGAGGTCTGAGATTCCCCCGAGTATCACACATGATCTTGGGGTTCCATGGTGAGAGCTTGGAGGGTTTACCTGCACCTTCTCCACTTTAGACGGGGGCCATTCACTATGTCCTTTGCTGGCCACAGTAAGGGAGCAATCCCTCCATGAGAGGCAATGACATTTTCTACGTCACTGTGCAGCATAACAGGCTTTCCTATTAGAGGGTGCCTCCTGCTGAGCCCTCTTAGTGCCACAACCTTGACTTTTATTGAATGCTTCACGGAATGACCACATGACCTATTTAGTCATCTCTCCCTCTATGCCCCTATGTGAGATGCTTTACAGCCCAAGGACTGGTATTTGGGGTTTTCTTAGTCATGAGCATTAGGAAGCTACTTCCTTCATCCAGTCCCTTTCCTCTTTGGCTATCACAAAGCTCAGAGAGAAAACTGGGGCTCAGTTAAGAAGCATACTCATAGGTATATCAGATTCTTTTAACAGCCTCTTGATTTTATTTATTAATTTCTGTTCTCTCAGGATATAAACTATTATATTTAACTACTTAATGACTTCTTTGTGTGCTATTCTTTATATATTTGTGGTCCCACCTTACAATCCTTTTAAATGTTGGTGTCTGTTTTTTTAAGGTCTGTGTGCATGTCATATAAGGACAGTGTCCACAGAGGCCAGAAGAAGGCATCTATCTGGTCACTAGTACCTGAAGTACTCGCAGGTGGCTGTGAGCCTCTAGACATGGATGTTGGGACTCAAACTCATGTCCTCTTGGAAGAGAAGCAAGCTCTCTTAACTTCTAAGCCATCTCTGCAGCCCCTGCCTCATATTCTTTTTAAGACAATGCAGGTTCTAAGTAGTAGGAATACCTTCTCCATATGATATCAAACCCTCAATTAAATTCAGTGGTATGTAGTGCAAGGTAGTGCATTAATGGAAGCAAATAAGAGACACTTCCACTCATTCTGGGAATGAACCAGATCTCAAAATCATCTTCTGTTGTGTGGGGGTTTGGGGAATGAGTAGCGAGTGAACCCGAAGCCTGACATATCCCAGGCAAGAGTTTCACCACTGACCTTTGCCCCCGGCCTAAAGAACCTGGTTTTAAATCACAAGACTGGAATTTAGAAAAGCCAGAAGTCAGAATCAGAACTGTGTCTTGTGTCTGTGTGACTGTGAACTCTGTTCAGTGTCTGACAAGACACAGACACCCTCACCATGTCCCCAGGAAATGACTGTGAGATCCTGGAGTCTCTGCCCCCCTCCTCCTGCTCAGTGACCTTCAACCTTCCCCCTGTCAGCCATAGTGGATCCCCTGCCAGATCTCAAAATGGAAAACAAAATGTTCTTCTCAAAAGCACAGATGGGTGTTATGTCACCCAGACACAAGATACACTGCATGCTTGTGAGCAGAATGACAAACAGACCTAGAGGAGAGGGCTAAATACAAACGCTTTGATTTCCCCTTGGTTTTCAGCAAAACTAGCTCAGAGCAGGGCTTTCAATAACCTCGCATGTACTCATAGTGTGTACTCACTTATTATGGATTTTAGACATGGAGCAGGGGATGGCCAGCCTACAATCCACACCGTCAGAGAGGCTGGGAAACAGGGAAACCCTAAAAGAGACATGCATGGTCCCTCGGAGAAGGGAAGGGGACAGGATCTCCTGAGCGGATTGGGAGCATGGGGAGGGGAGAGGGAGCTGGGATAAAGAGAAGGGGAGAAGAGGAGGGAAGAGGAGGACATGATGGGGCAGGGTGGTTGAGTCGGGAGAAGACTAGAGGAGTGCAGGATGAGAGATACCATAATAGAGGGAGCCATTGTAGGTTTGAAGAGAGATCTGGCACTAGGGAAATGTCCAGAGATCTATAAGGATGACCCCAACTAAGAATCTAAGCAATAGTGAAGAGGCTACCTTAAATGCCCTTCCCGATAATGAGATTGATGACTAACTTATATGCCATCCTAGAACCTTCATCCAGTGCTGATGTAAGCAGAGGCAGACACCCACAGCTAAGCACTGAACTGAACTCCTGGAATCCAGTTGCAGAGAGGGAGGAGTGGTGAGCAAAGGGGTCAAGACCAGGCTGGTGAAACCCACAGAAACAGCTGACCTGAACAAGAGGGAGCCCATGGACTCCAGACTGATGGCTGGGAGCCAGTATAGGACTGATCCAGATCCCCTGAACATGGATGTCAGTGAGGAGGCCTCAGCAATCTATGGGGCCTCTGGTAATAGATCAGTATTTATCCCTGGAGTACGAATGGACTTTGGGAGACCATTCCACATGGAGGGACGCTCTCTCAGCCTGGACACATGGGGGAGGGCCCAGGCCCTGCCCTGGTTGATATGACAGACTTTGGGGATCCCCCACAGAGGGCCTCACCCTACCTGGGGAGCAGAAGGGGATGGAGTGGGGGCTTGGTGGGGGGCAGGGGATGAGGAGGAGAAGGAGATGGAGCTGAGATTGACATGTGAAGCAGGCTTGTTTCTAATTTAAATAAAAATAAATTTTAAAAAAGAGAAGCAAACAGAGTGGGGACAGTTGTGGTGCGCTGTGTATGTATGAGTTCACATAGGGTGCACACAAACATGTGAGGACGCGTTCCATGTGAGCACTAGTATGTGCGGAGCAGAGGGCAGGGGTGGATGTCAGAGTCTTCCTCCATCACTCTCGAGTTCTGAGATAGGATTTCTCACAGAAGTTGGTGCTGTGAAATATTCCTTTATGCCGTGGTGTGAAGAAGAGTCACTGCGATTGGATTAATAGAGAGCTGACTGGCCAATAGCTAGGCAGGAGATATAGGCAGAACTTCTGGACAGAGAGAGCTCTGGGAAGAAGAAAGGCAGAGTGCCAGCCAGATGTTGAGGAAACAGGATGGGCAGCACAAAGAAAGGCAACTGAGCCATGCAAAAGGACATAGATTTTAAAATATGGGCTAATTTACACTAGCGGAACACACCTAAGCTGAGGCCAAGCTTTCATAATTAATAATAAGTCTCCATGTCATTCTTTGTGGGCTGATGGCCCAAAGAAAAATCTATCAGCAACTTGGAGCTCACCAATCTGTCTAAACTGGTTTCAGAGCCCTCCTGTCTCAGTCTGCGAGCACTGGGATTGGAGGCTTCACTGCCTGCTGGCCTTCTCTGTGAGTACTGGGCGTCCAGACTTAGGTCTTCATGCTTGCATGGTGAGCACTTCTCTCCAGACTGGAAAAAAAAAACTGTGTTAAACAGTAGATGTCTTGTTGACAGTTCCCTTTAGACTAAAGCAATGGCCTCCTCGCTAGAAGATAAAACAGCCCATGATTTCATCATCTAAAAGCACTTATGAGGTCGGGGAAAGATGGGTCAGCTGTTAAGAGCTCTGGCTGCTCTTGCAGAATACATGAGTTCAGTCCTGGCACCCATGATGGTGGCTCACAACCTCCTGTAACTCTCACTCCAGAGCATCCAACACCGTCTTCTGGCCTCTGTGGGCACTGTCCCCATAGACATACACACACACACACACACACACACACACACACACACACTTAAAAATAAAACACTTATGTGCTGTTTTCATATATATTTCTTTCTAGTTTCTTTCTGTGTTTTCCCAAGATGAGCTGGTAATGATGACTATCGAGGAATGTCCCCAAGGGATGTCCCCAACATGAAGCATCTCTGAGACTACATAGAAAGTGCAGATGCTGGGAGTGAAGGGCAGAGAACAGGAAACCTGACAGCACAGGGGGAGGAGATTAAATACAAATGTGTGCCCGGCAGTGGGGCAGGGGCCACAGACACCCCTTCGTCATGTGGACTCAGCATGTCCAGAGCCACAGGCAGACACAAAGTGACAAGATTTTCCATTTTGATTTAGAAGTCATGTCTGGCGGTTTCCATACAGTTGTGGAGAAAAGCTTGGCCCTCATTAAACACAATGAGAAAGCTTTAGTGTATCATTTTTCCATTCGACTCTCATTATGGGAGATGCCACCACTAGTGACACTCGGGGACAAGCTAAAAGGTCAAGGCTTCTTCATGGAGGCTGTGGGAGAATCTTGAGAAGGCTATGATGACGCCCCATGCTCCAGAGCCTCGCCTGCTGGTCCTCTGTTCCTTCCTTTCCCATCTGCTCCATGCCCAGGGGTTGCATTGAGAAAGCAAATGCTCTCTGTGTCCCCAAAATTCTGTCTCATAAGTATGTTGCCAACTTCTTTTGTCTTTTTACTTTTTGAATTAGCATACAAAGTAGTAAGTTTTGTCGTGGCATTTTTATTTTTATTCATGTTCCTGCCTCGCATTCCTCCCTGTTCTCCCCCTTACAGCCTTCCCCTCCCAGCTAACTTCCTTCTCCTGTCACGTTTCCTCAGTGTGTCTCTCTCCTCACGGTCCCCTCTATAGTTGCATGTCTACGTTCTTTCCTGTGCAGAATTTCAGAGACTGTGAACCACACCTAACCCAAGGCATCATCTGCCTCTCAGAGCACAAGGGGACGGATTCCAACCCGGGATTGGCAAGCTCATCACCACCCAGAATGTACTCAAAGGTCCCCAAAGTTCTCCAAGCACACGCTTCTGCCTCTGAATTGGTAAACGGCAATGTGTCAGTCACGATCGCTGGAATGGAAGTGTGTTACCCACGCATGTGCATGCAGGCGGGCAGATGTGGACACACACGGGGCCGGGGGGGGGGGGGGCGTGAAGGACAAAGAGGTTGAGTCAGATGTTCACAAAATCACACTGGACCTTCACACAGAACAAATGAAGCAGGCTCCAGTCCAGAGTGTTGCGTGTGCTCTCTCTCACCCACAGACAGCCTCCTGGTGGCATCGCCCTCGCTTCCATTGCATTTCTCTTCACACATCTCCTCAGCAAGCCTTCTCTGGAGGTGGGTAGCGCTACCCCTAGACGGGCGGTCCTGGGCTCCATAAGAAAGCATCTGGGTTAGCCAGAGGGAGCCCAGCAGAAAAGAGCGTCCCTCCATGGTCTCTGCTTCATGTCCTGCTTGATTTCCTGTCCTGACTTCTCTCAGTGACAAACTGTGACCTGGAAGTACAAGATGAAATAAACCCTTTCCTCCCTGAGTTGTTTTCAGGGTATTTTATCACAACAATAGAGAGGCCACCAGAATAGTAACTGAGGATGGCTTTGAACTCCTGATCCTGTAGTCTCTACATCTTAGGTCTGGGATTACAGGCATGCACCATCACACCCAGTCTCTGTGGTGCTGAGGATCAAACCCAGGGCCTCACGCGTTCTCTCATTTTACCAACTGAGCCACATCCTCAGCCCCAAAACCTACTTGGAAAGGGTGGGGCCATTGATTCCCAGTACTGATGTTCCAGAGGCACAAGGGGCTTCCTCCAGGCTAGCCTCGGGGCTTCAGAGTCTCTGTCCCTCTCCCAGCTGTGAGTCTCATGACCAGCATTCCTCTTGGCCACAGTCTGTCCACACAGTGAACCCAATATTTCTGGGTGGCTTCAACAGAATGAGGTGACTATTTTCTTGCCATGTGGCATCAAAAAGGTCAGTTTGTTCCAGTCCTGTCCACGCATGTCCAACCCAGTCAATGGACTGGGAAGAGGTGGGTACTGGGGGGGGGGCAAGCCTGGACACACATGCCATGAGCACATGATAATGACCCAGGAGAATGGAGGGATCTGGGTGGCCAGGCTCCAGGTCCTTGAATCGAGGGCAGCACCAGTTACAGAAGAACAGCAAGGAGAGAAGGTGGGTGGAAGGGACAGGAGACACGGGGAGGTCAAAGTAACAGGGGGTCCATTCTACATTTAAGTAATGACACTGGGGCTCAGAGGTTCAGCCGTTGGCTGAAGGTCACCCAAGCAGCCTGCATTGGGGGCTTCTCACGTTGCCGTAACAAGAAGTTATGTAAGGAAACAAATACTTATTTGGGCTCGTGTTTAACAGGAAATGGCCCATCCTGGCGGGGAAGCTGTGTAGCACCTGCCTGCTCACACCTCTGCAAATCACAGAGCAAAAGCAGACAGGAAGTGGGGCCCGACTATCAGACCTCACGTTCCGCCGCTAGTGACCCACTTTCCCTAGAGAGGCACCGTCTCCTAAAGGTTCCCAACCCTCCCCAAAACAGCAACATGCCAGCTGGAGACCAAGTTTTCAAAAACCTGTGGGGACTTTTCACATTCAAATCCTAACAAGGCCTGAGCCGCTGTCAGTTAATTCTCACATTTGTGGTACCTGCCTACCCACATCTTTCTGTGTCCTGCTAATTCCTACAAAACAGGAACTTCTCAGAGAGGTTAGAGAACTGCTTCACAGCTCACAGATTCCTGGAATATTAGAGCTGGGGGTGGTTCTAGAAGTTGCCTGGCTTGGAGTTTTCAAATATAAAATGGTCAAGGCCAAGAAGTATTACACACCGTGAGGAACAAATCCGCAGCTAGACTCGCGTGCAGTGGCCATTCGTTCTGGACAGAACTTGTCTGTCAGGAGCCTGTGGGTCACAGCCACAACTCAAATAGAGTGGCTTCCCCGTCCAAGTTCACAGTCCTGGGAGTGGCCTGAGTCCCTTCCCCACCCTCCCCACCCCTCCCCACCCCAGGCTCTTTCAAATGTGACATGGGGCTTCCCCTGAACTTTAAGGGGTCCAGACATGTGTGTGCATGTTTGTGTACCTCTGTATGTCAAGGCCAGAGATTCAACCTCAGGTGTCATTCCCCAGGCACTGTGTACCTTATTTTATGAGGCTGGGCCTTTCACTAGCCAGGAGCTCCCAGAGAAGGCTAGGGTAGTACTGGGCTCCACCCCACCCACCCACCCCCAGGCTAGGACTGTGAGCTCACTGGTCTCCACCTCCCTATGCTAGGACTTCGAGCACACACTACCTCTCTGCCCTCTTTAAGATCTCAGGTCCTCCCCAGATGCTCTTTGGGAGGACAGTACAGGACTAATCCAGCCCCCTGATCATGGATGCCAATGGGGAGGCCCCTGCACTCCTGGGATTTTTAGACATAGAGCAAAGGTTTACCAGCCTATAATCCTCTACCCCAAGGAAACTAGAAATCATGAATGACTCCAGAGGGAGGTGGACTGGCGTTTTGCCCTGGTGGGTGGGAGGGACTTCGAGAGCCCATCCCACTTGAAGGGATTCGCTCTGTCTCTGAACACATGGGGAGGGGCCTAGGCCCAGCACAGGAAGATTTGGTGGACTTGGTGGAACCCTGGTTGGGGGCCCTACCCTGCCTGGGGAGTGGCGGGTGGATGGGGTGGGGGGTAGGTTGGAGGTGGGGGAGAAGGAATGGGGGTGGGGGGAGGGAGAGGGAGAGGGAAAGTATATGTGAAAATATTAATAATTTAATAAAAAAAGAAAAAAAAAAAAAAAAGATCTCAGGTCCTCCTGGGAGGCCATCACGGGACTGATCCAGACCCCTGAACAAGAATGTCAATGAGGAGGCCTCAGCACCCTATGAGGCTCCTGGTAGTGGATCAGTATCTTTCCCTGGTGTAAGAAGGGACTTTGAGAGCCCATCCCACGTGAAGGGATGCACTCTCAGCCTGGACACATGGGGGAGGGCCTAGACCCAGCCCAGGATGATGTGGTGGACTTTGGGGAGCCCCCATGGAGGGCCCTACCCTGCCTGGAGGAGGGAGGATGGGGGGCTGGTGGGGGCTTGGGGGAGGGGCGGGAGAGGGAGAAGGGATTGACATGTGAAGCAAGCTTGTTCCTAATCTGGACTAATAATAAAAAAGGATCTCAGGTCCTCAAGCTTTTCAAGCAAGCATTTTACTTGCACACTAACTATGTATGAGGCTCTGTTCTGAGCATATTATATAAGTCACTTTAATTTTGTTTTCAGCCTTCCATAAATATCTAAAAGGTTGATAGCTTTTCTGAGCATGGAATTTAAGCATCATACAAATCAAGACACTGGTCTGTTTGATGGAACATGGACAAAACAGTAATGGCCTAAAGAAAAACACTTTCCTAAAACAGCTCACAGGCCAGCTCCGTGGCTTTATTCCACAGCTCTGTGACACCAGGCATATGTATTCCTCTGTCTTGTTCACTGTCCCTCTCAACACACAGTTTATCATGGGCTCTGGGGTCTGCTCCCATCCCTACCATTCAGTTCTGCATTCTAATGGGGGGAGGGGAAGGAGACTACAGAAAGCAACTCCACCCTGTAAGCAACAAATCATCACTTCTGAACACATTCTATCAACCAGTTCAAAGGCTGCTGGGAACTGTAGTCTTTAGTTGGACCACCATGTTTCCAGATGAAATAGTGAAGGAACAAGACATACTAAAGACAGATGTCTCTAGGCCAAGCAACAAGATAGACCGTGGGCAGTGCGATCCTAGCTGGGTGATGTTTTATTCCTCGCTGTTCCTTGGGGCCTGACACTTTGGGCAGGGAGAGGGGGCGATTATAAGATGGGTCCTGTCTCTGTATGGACAAGCTGCTGTAACAAAACACCTTAGACTGTGTAATTTGGAAACAATAGGAACTTATTGCTCATGGTCCTGAAACGTGAGAAGTCCAAGATCAAGGTGACATTTTGTATGCAGTAGTGGCCAGTTCCCCTTTGCTTCAAAGCTGCTACCCACTTGCTACACACTCACTGTGGTGGTTCGAATGACCCACACAGACTGAGATATTTGAATACTTGGTCCCCATTTGGTGGCACCATTTGGAGAGGTGGTGCATCCATTATGTTGGAGGAATTATGTCCCTGAAGATGGAATTGAAGAGACTATATCACACACACACACACACACACACACACACACACACACACACACACACACACACACTTCATGGGCTGGAATATTATGTCAACTTGACACAGATATGGTTGTATGTGAAGTAGGGCCTTAAATGAGAAGAGGCTTCTGTATGCAAGCCTCTAGACACGCCTATAGCACATTCTCTTGAATGATGGTTCATGTGAGAGGGCCCAGCCCACTGTAGCAGTGCCAGCCCTGGGAAGGTGGACCTAGGGTGTATGAAAGCAAGCCAGGAAGAAGCACTCCTCTGTGGTCTCCACATCTGAGTCTGCCTTACCTGAATTCCTTAGATGATGGACTGTGACATGGGTCTGTGAGCTGAAATAAACCTTTTCCTCCCCAGGTTCCTTTGGTCCTGGTGTCCATCACAGCAACAGCAAAGTAACTGGGCCACTCACAATGGTGGAGGAAGGGAAGGCAGCTCTCCCGAGCCCTTTGTGAGGGCACTGACCCCATCCGTGAAGCAGAGCCTCCTCGAAGCCCACATACCCCTTGTAACCATTGGGTCTGCCTATTAACATGATTGACTTTTAAAAACACCTAGGAGAATAGTGGAGTACATTCCTGCATGTCTGTGAGGTCGTTTCCACAAACCATCAGCCATGAGGGCTCTGGCCTAATGGTGGACCCACTGATGGATCTAATGTTGACTAGAGCATTGGGAGGTGATGAGGCTGTGGAACGTGGAGCCTAGCCAGGAAACGTCAGTCACTCTGTGTGTGTGTGTGTGTGTGTGTGTGTGTGTGTGTGTGTGTGTGTGTATGTGTGTGTGTGTGTGTTTATGGGTGCATTTTGTTCTGGCTTCTTCCTGACAATACCCCATCCTGCTTAGTGTCCACCATGATGTGAGCTGTCAGCACCTGGAGCTGAAGTCATGATGGTTGTGAGCCACATGGAAGAGCAACACACATGCTTAACCACTGAGCCATCTCTCCAGCCCGTGACTATGAGGTTTTTAAGGCAGAGAATGCAGAGGGAGATCCACAAACCATGTGGCTACATCCTACAGCCTGCTTTTATAAATAAAGTATTATTGAAACCCCGCCATGACCCATTACAGTGAGCTATTTTGGGCGGTTGCAGTTGTTATTGCTGCTATTGCTGCTGTTGCTGTTGTTCCTGCTTCTTGAGTGGAGCTGACCAGCACTAAGCTTGCCAACTTTATAGGAAACTTGATTAGCACCAAGACCAGGGAAGAGGACTGTGGATTTCAAAACTGTAGCCTTCTGGAGTTGGGGTTTCACCTAAAGTTATATCATCAGGCGATTTAACTTTCAATATGTTGAAACTACATCTGAGCCTTGTGGGAACTGTGAAGAGCAGACACGCCATCTCCAACGTGTCATAGATCATCTGTACAGCACTGGGGCCTCTGTTGCTCTAATTAGAGGAGCCAGATAAAATGAGTCCCTGCAGGCATGGAAAGAAACCTTCCAGTACTTTCCTTGGAGGTATCTGAAGTACTTGGGCAAGTTTCACAGTCAGAGACACCTGAAGCTCTACCTAGTCCTTCTCAAAAAGTTCTGAGCTGAGCATGTCCACTCCCACACACTGTTGTAGGTATAGAACACAAAGGGCATCAGCAACAAAATGCCAGGTGAGGTCAGGTGTGTCTGTGCCAACTGGGTGCAATGGGACAGGTAACGAGCCACATGGAGGAACACTGCTCCTTAGCTGGGACACACTCACAATAGAAAGTGTGATTCCCACCCTACATATCAGGAAACCAATGGTCAGAGAGGCCCTGTGACTTACCCAAAGTCACCCAGCTCATAAGGGGTAACACCAGGATTTGAACAGGCTGTCTGTAACTACAGCAACCCAGAAAGGTGAGTGTTTTCTCTATTTGGTAATTATTTTCACCTTTGTAAGCACCAATGTGCCTCAAACACCCAATTGGGCTGATGTAGGGAAAGGCAAACATGGATATATAAATAAGTGGCTGTGGCTGTGTCTCAATAAAACTTTATTGGCAAATCACAAATACTGAATGAATTTGGCCCCTAGGTTGTGTTTTGTCTCTTCCTCTTTCATGGCAATTATTGGTTCTAATAATGCATGTTACCACCCAAAATATTTCTTACCATACGCTAGGTATAAATCACCATTAATATGACTGATTGACATTATGGGACTAACTACATGTTTGTGCATGCTCTAAATAGCCAAATCCAGTCATTTTTCCCCAAAAGCTATGCTCATTTATGAACAGAAGGCTTCTCCATGTAATTCCATATTGCCAGCGTTCAAGAGGGAGAAGTTACAATAAAATCATCCTCTCCGATGGGTTTTAGTCAATCACTTCGACAATACATCTTGACCTCTGCTTTCAGCCCCGGCAGGCGTAGACGGCTGTGACGGCTCCCAGGTCACTGCACAGCAAGCCGCTGCCACCCTCAAAGCAGCTATCAGCTCACAGATTTCAACACGGTTCCTGAGAGTTCTGACGCCCGAATGTGCTCCAAACTACCTTCAGCAATTAGTAATCCTGGAAGCCCAGACCAGGCTTGGCGGGTGCGGGTGGGGGCCTCAGAAAGATTGGCAGTCCCCCACAGGGTGGGCCTGGGGTGAGGTGGCAGAAGGGCAGCTCATGAACCTTCAGACGACAGAACCCAGCCTACTCTCAGAAAATGAAACCATACATCCTTTGACATCCCAAAGTCAGACCACGAGTAACAGGAGCCGACAGAAATGAGAAGAAAAAAAAAAAAAAAACTCATTTTTAGGTTGAAAAGCAGTGATCAGTCTAGACAAGATCTGTTCTAGTCAATTTTGCCCCCCTGCGCTTTCTGGAAACAAACGCCAACCTAACTGTATTCTTCTCAGAGTTCAAGGGGTGAGATGGGCGCCCACGAGGCAAAGCGCCCTGGATGTCGGCAGCTTGCGGGGGCTGTAATTCTTTCTCACAAAGTTACCTTTCCTGTTTCTATGAGTTACTCTTACATTCTTGTAAGAGATATGGTTTGAGGTATTTACGGTGCATTCAATTCCACTATCATTGATTTATTGAACGAAAGCAGCTCGGAGTGGATGATGGAAAGGCCCTAATTCCAAAAGCTCTCGCATCTCCCCACCAAGAGAATTTTGTGCCCTGTTGGCCTCCGGCAGATGACCAGCAGAGATAAACAGAGGCCTCTCCGCCCGCGTTGCCGAGTGTATGTACTGATGGGAAGGAATCAATCAGACAAAAGCAGATTATTACAGTGTCTGCAGGAGATCAAACAGTGCTGGCATCCGCACCCACACACGCCTGATTTACAGGCGAGCTGATAAAGTGGTGCGGCTCACTGTCAGGAGAACATGACAAGCCCTCGAGCTCTGTGGATAAATTATTGCTGAAGCCCACGATAACATTTCTCCACCTAGCAACCAAACATAACAGGATGTGGCTTTCAGTCCTAAGAGTCAAACGATACAAAGAGGAGGCGCCAGGAGCTTTCTGCGCTCGGGAGGCAAGTGCAAAGACGGGCTTGGGAAATAGCTCGGGAAATTCACATGAAACCGATGGGTAATTAATAACTGAAGCAGAGGTCGAGGCCTCTCCTCGCCACACACACAGGCACTG
Organism: Cricetulus griseus; assembly: GCF_003668045.3. Classification (NCBI taxonomy): domain Eukaryota; kingdom Metazoa; phylum Chordata; class Mammalia; order Rodentia; family Cricetidae; genus Cricetulus; species Cricetulus griseus. The sequence continues at coordinate 10,235,427 of NC_048599.1, forward strand.
AGCAACAGGCTCTCATTAACGGTGGCTCCCGAAGCAGTCTCAAGATGCCTTTCCCAAGCTCTGTGCCGGGAGCCATGTTGGCACTCCCCATGCAGTTACGAAAGGACAGGGGTCAAAAGCAAAGCCATGGCCTCACTCAGGCTGGTTGGAGAAACATAGGAATTGCCAGTAGTGCACAAGGGGAAACTGAGTCCTTTTTCCTACAGGCATCAAGGAAGCAACCAACATTTGGAAGTGAGGAGGGAATCTTGTCACTTCCCCGTGGGAAGGGGAAAAGATGCACAAGAGAGCTAAATGTCCCATGACTTATGTTAGGCATTCTGCTGCTGTGATAAACTCAGTGGCAGAAAGCAACCTGGAGAGGCAAGGGTTTATTTCAGTGCACAGTGGTTGTACTCCATTGGGAAGGGAATTCGAGGCAGGAACCAAAGCAAAGGCCCTGAAGGAACAGCTTAAGCAGGCTTTCTCCCCAAGACTTTCTCGGCCTTTCTTCTACAACCAGGACCACCTGCCCAGGAGTGAAACAGTCCCCAGGGGCTAGAACTTCCCACATCAGTCACTATCCAAGAAAACTCCCCCACAGACTTGGCCACAGGCTAGTCTTATGGAGGCATTTTCTTAGCTAAGATTCCCCTCTTCCTTCCCAGATATATCTAGGTTTGTATCAAGTTAACAAAAAAAAGGGCAAAACAACACAAAGTGTCATCTAAAATAAAAGATGCATGACTCCTCCATAAGACAGGTAGGTGCCGAGCATGTCATTTTGTTGATTAACTGGTGAAAAATATGATAGGAAAATTGGCTCCAAGTAGAGATTAAGGAATACAGATTTCGGCCATAAAATGGCCAAGAAATGTTGAAATCAATATTCTAAGAAATCACAGCTGGGCAAGGTTAGGGTTAGGGAAGTCTTACAACTTAGGGCCATCTCTTCCCAGATAGAAACGACACATTTCCTCATCAAGTATCTGTTTCTCACCAAATACAAAACTCAAACTAAACACAGGCATAACCTCTGAGAAATTCAGTCTTGATGGATTTGCTGAACACTCTAAAAGGACATAGGATTATACAAATACGCAGTCTTATTTGTGAAGTTTGGATAGTTTTTAATAACCTCATTAAGTTTACACTGTGTGTGTGTGTGTGTGTGTGTGTGTGTGTGTGTGTGTGTGTCACTGAGAATGGAACCCAGCACAGACCTGGAAAGTGTTTTACCACTGAGCTACAACTCTAGCCCTTACACTAATATTTCTGATGCTCTACTGTATATCACAAATTGTACTATTGTCACCAGGCAGTGGTGGCACACGCCTATAATCCCAGCACTCAGGAGGCAAAGGCAGGTAGATCTCTGTGAGTTCAAGACCAGCCTGATTTACAAAGCCCCAGGACAGCCAGCGCTGTCTCAAACCCTGTCTCAGAAAAGTAAGTTGTCAAATAATAAATTAATAAAAATTATAATAAAATCAATTTGAGACAAATTGTACTATCATATGATCCAGAAACTATAACTTTCAAATTATATTTTTAAAAGAATTCAAAGCAGAAGAGCTATTTCCACACTTGGGTCTCCTGCAGCATTATTCACAATGGGCAAGAGACGAGGGTAAAGTATGGATCCTGAATGAACACAGACAACACAACTTACACAATGAAATCATTTCTTTCTGTTTTGTTTCATTTCCTTTTCCCAGATAGAGTTTCTCTGTGTAGCCCTGGCTGTCCTGGAACTCACTCCATAGAGCAGGCTGGCCTCAAACTCACAGAGACGAGCCAGCCTCTGCCTCCACAGTGGTGAGATTAAAAACAAGCACCACCACTGCCTGGAGGTGAAATAATTTTCAACCTCAAAATCTGCTTCATGCTACATTGTGGAAGAAGCTCCGGGGCTAAATGAAATAAGCCGGTTGCATAAAGATACATACTGCCTGAATCCACCCAAATGGAGTGTCTAAAATAGTCAAACACAAGCCAAATGTGGTGACATGTGCCAGCCAGCCCAGCTCCAGGAAAGCAGAGGTCCAACGATCACCACAAGGCCAACTAGGTTCTGTTTTTAAAAAGAATAATTTACCAGTTAGTCAATTAAATGTAATATCCTAACTTAGCATAGGGCTTGGGTGGGGCACTTAGAACTGAAACTTTGCAAGCCGATGAAATTTTAAGGAAAGAATGAATATATGAAACACATCTGAACTTCACACTTCAAAATAGAGAATCGGCTTGGTCACTAGCATGTCTGCAGTAAAGCATGGAAAACTGAGTTTGGAGCCAGCACCCAGTTGAAGCTAAGTGTGTCTGCACATGTCTACTTTCAAAGTGCTGGGGACTCCCCAGCCAGCCAGTCTAGCCAACTTGGTAGCTCCAGGGCCAGCAAAGGATCCTGTCTCAGAAGATAGTGTAGAGAACAATGGAAGAAGACACCCAACATTGACCTCTGACGTCCACAGACACATGCACACACATGCACCTGCACACATGTGACCACGTATACACAATACAAAGCTATTTTTATTGAGCAAGATGCTATACTTAATGTTATATGGGCTTCTACACATAAAACAGGGGAAAGCAATGGGCCACAATTTAATTACCACAATTAACACAAGACCATTGGGTCACGGCTTATCCCATGAGTTAGGAAGCCTTCCTCCACCATCTGAGACTCTACTCCCCCGCCCTGTGGGAGAGTCATGAACATCAGACTTGAGGTACCAACAAGGATACCTCAGGAAAAAGGTATCTGAGGCCACAGACACACCTCAGTCTATCAGAGAGACATGGGGAAGCCTCCATGGCCATAGACAGTGACTGAGTTCAGCTGCCTTTGTTAGTGCCACACAAGCTTTGTTTGTGTCCTCTAGATTCTACAGACTCATCTGTCCCTGGTCACCTGCTAAGCCACTTTGCCATCTGTGCAGCAGTCCCAGGACTTTCACCAAACCCGTTTATATCCTCCCTTTGTTAGCAGTCTGCAAACCAATATACCTCACAGAGCAAACCCGCTATGAAAAACTCAGAATGCTGTGGTTGGGATGGGGGAAAAAAGAGGAAACTGAGGAGCTGATAAATTACTACATCAGAATATTTTTAAAGAGTGACTTGTAGAACAATTAAGAAAAATTGGCCCTAACTAGATATCTTATTGATCCTAGTAACAAATTGTGTGATTTAGATGTGGAACCGTGTGCTATAGGTGTGTGGAGGATTGAATATGAATGACTCCCTAGACTCATATGGCAGGGAGTGGCACTACCTGGGAGAGATTAGGAGGTGTGGTCTTGTTGGAGTAGGTGTAGTCTTGTTAGAGGAAGTGTGTCACTGGGGATGGCTCTTGAGACTTCAGGGACCCAAACCAGGCCCAGTGTCTCTTTCTCCTATAGGCTACAGTGTGTCTGGAAGACTTCTCCATGAAGCAGGAACCCTTCAGGACTGTCTTGTTTTGCAAGTTCAGCAGTCACTTTCCTGTGGGTCCTGCATGTCCAGTTTATCAAACAGTCCAAGCAAGAGCAGTTTCTTGCCTGGCTAATCTTGCTATGTTGAAAGCAAACTCCATAACGAGTTTCTTCGATGCCCATCCTCCTGTCTGATATAATTGGTGTGCCAGGAGCAGTTGTGTCTCACTCTCATGAAAAACCCTAAACTATTTAAAATGTCATATATTCTGTAGGTCTTTGAAAGGTTTGAAGAATATCTATCAATCTCAAATACATCTCTGTATATCTAGAAAACCTAACTAACCTAATTATAAGTTTTGACGATTATAGCTGACCATAAAAATCTGTATTTAATTATGTAATACATTTTAAAAGATCTGTACAAACACAATATCTAAATAAGAGGAGAAATTTACATATAACAAAATTAACCTTAAATTTGTATCAATAAATGAAAATCCATACCAATGCAAAGTATTCACTTCTATATCCTGTTTCCCTTTTTTCCTTTAAAAAGAGATTGACTGTGATCATTACCATTTATAAACAACCCCATTTAAATGAAAACAAACATCTATAAACAGTACTTGGGAATTTGGGCATCGTTCATTCCAAACTGCTTCCTGCTGGTTGGGGTGATGTCCATACCATGGGGATCATGATAAAACACAGAAACCTACCCAGGTCCTTTTTTGTAGTCTGTAAGGCTGTATCTTCTCAGCTGTTCTGGATGTTGGATCAGCTGGGCCACTGTTTCAGAGGGTCTTGCTTCATCAAACCATATTGGTCTAGAAGGAAGCCATAGCTTTTCATTTTCTGTGGAAACACAAGCAAATCATCCAAGGCCTGTTTAACCTGGAAGTAAAACTCCTTTGGCTTTTCTTTTTCTTTTCTATCAATTGCAAATTTCTGTCACATGCAAACAGCAGAATCAATATAGACTGAAATAAACAAGAAACCTATTCTCAATTTATTATCAATCAAGAAATTGAGTAAGAAATATCATCACATTATGATTTTTACAATGTTTTAATTTTTTGTTGGTTTCATTTTGTGTGCCTGGGAGTTTTGACTGCATGTATGTCTTCTGTATATCATGTGTGTGCAATACCTGTGGAGGCCAAAGAGGATGTCAGAGCCCCAGGAACTGGGGTTACAGATGGTTGTGAGCCACAGTGTTGGATGCTGGGAATCAAGCCCGGGTCCTCTGAGAGAGCTGCCAGTGCTCTAAGCTGCTGAGCTGTCTCTCCAGCCACCACTATGATATTTTCTCGTTGATGAAGATCAAGTAGATTTTCCCCTTCTTTCACCTGGTCTAATATTTGTATATTTTCCACAAAGAACATTCCTTTATTATTTTGTCATTTGAAAAACAATTACTTCTTTGATTCCTAATTGAGACTCCTCCATGTTTTAGAAACTGAAATATTATGGGCTATATTTATTTCCCTTTCCATCACTCTGGCAAAATCCTTGACAGAAGCCACCTCAGGGAGGGAAGATTTGTTTTGACTCAATGTCTCAGAAGTAGTAGTTGGCATTATAGGAACAGTATGGTGGCATTAACCCCAGAGACAACCTGAAGCCAGTGTGATTGGACCTGAGGGGATGTCACGGACAATTTCATGGAACCTTTGAGGTAGAACCTGATGTACTGAAGGATTTCAAATCGGGGAGGCACGAATATGAGCATGGGTTGAAAATTTCATTCTAAGTGTGGGGTATAGACCTGAGAAGGGCTCACAAAGAGCAGAGTACAGAGAGGTGTAGAGGGGTGTGTGCAGAGCAGAGAGCACAGATGGAAGGCCAGGAGGTCAGGAAGCTTCAGAACTTGAGGAAGCTGTTGCTGCCGAAGGCTGAGAAATGGTGGTGGCTGCAGAAGATACATGGTGTGGGAACGGATTCCCAGCATGCCTTGTGCCTCAGAAGGCTCCAAGGGTTTTGCCTCATCACCAGCTTCCCTCCCAGGCCCCCTTTTCCTAGTAATGAGTTAACCACTGGTCCCATTGCAGGACAAAGCTTTCAAATCACTCTGACTCCTGGGCTTGGATGATACAGCCCGTAGATTCTCCAGACAGGCTTCCTAGGGCCCCTTTAGCTGTTTCCGTGCAGAGTCGCCATTATCCCCACCTCTTTGCTCCTAGGTGTTTTCCGACTGTGGCCTCACCGGCTGCCCACCTGGGGAAACTTTGCTGACACTGATGGGTAGTGATTGGCTGGGGCTGCAGCAGGAGAGCCCCACTTCCTAGGCTCAAGCAGCTTCCCAGTCAGGCTGGGGCTGCCCTGAGGATTCCCCTCAAGTCCTCTCTTGCTGATGGCACCCACTCTCCCCTGGTCTCCTGGGGTCTACTATGAAGAGCCACTTGTTCCTGAAACCTTGTCTCAGAACACCACTCCGTCAAAACTGGGACCAGTACGTGTCCCGTATGAGAGCCACACAGGTCTTTGTTTGAACCCTCTGAGCCCTACACTAGGCCATCATTTAAATACATAGAACCTCATAGCTTGATACAGTAGAGTGCTAACTCGGTTTGGTGTTGTTTAACTCGTTTATCCGATAATCAGTTTTATGCACCTGCTATCCTCCAGGTCCTATGCATTCCACATAAACCCAACTCTTACTAGTTTTTCCTCAAACACCATTTTAATGAGGTAATCTTTTTTCAGTCAAAATTTTCCTGGTGGTGCTCCAAAACTTGAAGAGAGTTTTCCTCAGGCCTAAGTGTTCTCCTTTATAGAGAAGTATATGTGAGCATGTGCATGAGTTTATATGTTCGAAAGGGATCACTATGTATTTTTAAAATTCATTACAATTTAATTTCAGTGCATATAAGCATAAAACTAGCTATAAGACTCCTTATGATGACAAACTTGATATAACTATAAATCCAGAATATGTTTTCAAATCATATTCAAACATGACACCAACACCAATAAAATTTAAATTTCTAACGTTAATTTAATGTGACAGAAAATGTGATTTTTCTGGAACAAAATCACTGATATTTGGTTTAATAGAAGAAGGATGTGATCTTGAGTTTATTTGTGGATTTAATCTTTCTGCATTTCAACTTCAATAACACTAATGCAAGGAATATCCATTCTCCCAGCTTGCTGCTCCAAACTGTATTAATCAGTGCAGAGTTCGATTTTCTAATTCAAGGTTAGCAAACCGGGAAGTTGATGAAGAATAACCCTACTGCAGCAGCTCCATTGAGGTGGCCTTTGAGCAGAGCTGTGGTGTCCACTTAGGTAAGCAGGGGCTAAGGAGATGGCTCAGACACGAAAGCAGCTGTCTAGCAAGCATGAGGACCTGAGTTTGGATTCCCAAAATTCACATTAAAAAAAAAAAGACCCGTGTAGGGGGAAATGCTCACCATGCCTGTTTGGGGCTGGACACAGGTAACGCTAACCACACCTGCTTGGGCGTAGTCAGAGTGACATAGCAAGGGTTTAAATATCAGAGAGGCACACACGAGGCCCTCTTTTTCACTCTCCCGCCTAGATGAGCAGACAAGCAGGCATCCGGTATAAACCTGGTCACTGGCTCCGTTGCGTGAGTACTTTCTTAATAAACTATCTGTTATCAATCTAATTCCGACTCCACATTGCGTTCTGCGTTAGACCTGAGCCAGCAAGCATGCACCTGCAATCTTGGTGATGGATGGAGGAGATGAGGGGATCCCAGGTGGAAAGCGATTGAGAAAGATACCTGAGGTCAACCTCAGACCTTCATGCGCACACACACACTCACACACTCTGACATAATCGCACATGTACACCATGAAAAGAAAAGACGACATTAACACTGTTCAGTGACAACCTCATCCAGTTCACATTTAGGATCAGGCAGTGTTTCAGGCCGGGTTCTCTCAAAAGCAACACCAGAGAGAAGAACGTGGACCCAAGGGTGATACAGAAAGGGATCTTAGCACGGTGGAGCCCTGCGCATGGGCGCTAGAGAGGAAAGAGAGGCAGGCGGGGTGCTCCGTCACCAGCAAGGACTGCTACACGCAGCTGAAACTCCAGAGAGACAGTGTTAACACGGAAAATAAACTAAATTCCTCCCCTAACACGCTTCCTATCAGAGTATTTCATCATCGCAACCTGTGGGTCACAACCCCTTTGGGACTCAAACGACCTTTTCACAGGGCTCACATATCAGATATTTACATTGCGAGTCATAACAGTAGCAAAATTACGGTTATGAAGTAGCCGTGAAATAATTGTGTGGTTGGGGTCACCAGCACATGAGGAGCTGTCTTAAAGGGTCGCAGCATTAGGAAAGTTGAGAACCACTGATCTACACACTCGGCTGCTGGGGCCGGAGTGACTGTCCAGCCAGGGCTCTGCCTCCGTCCTGGGTTAGTCAGTTCACAACAGCCTCTCAGCCTGTGATGCTGACATTAGTTACTTTTCTGTTGCTGTGACAGAATTCCCCAAAAAGAGCAACTTAGGGAAGAAAGCCCCACACAGTCTATCGTAGCAGAGAAGAAAGGATTGCAGAGCATGAGGCTGGCCTGGCAGGAAGAGAGGAAGTGAGAACAGGAAGTGGGAGGAGGCTATAAAGCTTCGAACCCTCCCCCAGGACCTACTTTCTCCAGAAAGTCCTACATCATAAAGATTCTGTAGTCTGAAACAGTCCATGAACTGAGGACCAAGCATTCAAACACATGGGTCTCTGGGGGACATTTCTTTTTTATTATATTTTTTATTATTTAAAACAATTTTTAAATTTAAATCTATTTCAATCATATTTTTCTTCCTCTTCCCCAAGTCCTTCCTGATCCCCTCTCTTCCCTATGTACCCAACTTAAAGTCCTTAAACAAAGAGCTAATACAAGAATGTATCCCCCCAAAAACCAAGAAAACAAAATAAAACCAAAGGGGGAAAAAAACTAAAAACAAATAAAAGCACAAGAAAACCTGTGGAATCCATTATATGTTGGTGGACTCCTGCTGAACACGAGGCCTGTTCTGGAGTGACTGATTTACCCAGCGCCACTCCATTGGAGGGAACTGGTTTTCCCTCCCCCAGCAGGTATAATAACAGTTCGGTTGTTCACCTTTATCCTAGTGGCTAGGTTTTCACCCATTCACTCATTTTTTTAATATAACAAAATAAAACATTGAAAGATAAAACAGAAACTATCACATCCAAGTTGAACAAGACAGGGGGAAGGCACAAGAATTGGAGGCCCGTTCGTTCACAAGATCAGGAGTCCCAAAACAAAAAACAAAAACAAAAACAAAAAACAAAAAACACTAAACTGGAAGCCACACTTTCTGATTCAAACCACGTTTGCCTACTAATTAATTAACACATACCCTTGGGTTTGTGTTGCCATTTAACACTCCGTGGGTCTATGTGCACATCTTCCACGAGGCTGTGATGTTTCTACAGTCAGAACAACCTAGTGATGGCTATAAACTTGGCCATGTACCATCTGTTACCCGGAGCTCATATGGTGTCCCCATCACAGAGAGACGAGCACACTGCTGGGGAGAAGGGCGCACAGCCCTTCCTCTTTCTTATTTTTCCGGCTTCAGTTCCCATTGCAGTCTTCCCCCCAACTTCATGAAGCGATTTCCCATGCCACCCTGAAAGTCCAGGCTCCGTGACAAGCTGAGAGACCTTATTTGGTTCTTCTGTGACACATTCATAGTCCTGGAAACCCATTTATTTTTATAAAGTACTGTTCTAGGGAGGGAACATCTGGAGACGGCTCAGCTTCTTCCCAAAGCCGATCCTGTGTGTGCCTGTGGAGAGATGCGGATTGATGGGGTTTCGTAGCCACGGCTGCACTGTGTTTATGAGAGCCTCCTTTATTTAGATGAAACAGATGCTGGGGGGAGGGGGTTGGCATTTGCCAGTAATCACGCTGCCCAAATGTGTTACTGAGTCACGTGGACAGGGTGGCTCACTAGCTAGGGACAGTCCCTTCCCACCATGGGAAATGGGGTTAAGAAGGTTGGTTCCTACCGACACCAGATCAAACCAGAGGAAATTCCATCATAATGAGGGAGGGGCCACGAGGCTCCACCCTCAGCCGCGGAGCTCTTGGCCATCGATGGCTGCCATTGGCTCTTGGTCCTACACCCATGTGCACCTGGACAGCACTAATTGAATTCAGGGGTTCATTACTACCCAAAAAAGGAGCCGGAGAGATGGCCCAGTGGTTAGGAGGAGCTGCTGCTCTTGCAGAGGACAGAATTCGGTTCCCAGCACCCACACCAGGCTGCTCACAATCACCTGGAACTCCAGCTCCGGGTGACCTCCTTTCGTCCCTACAGGCACCTGTGTTGTATGCACATAGCCCCACATAGACACGCACATACGCGAAATTAAAAATAAAGCAAACCTTAAAAATATGCCCCCCCCCAAATAGAGGACACGAGGGCGAGCTGGGAGGAGGTGGTGGTGAATGAATGTGATTAAAACATACTGTACACATGTATGGAATGTTCAAAGAAATTCTTCGAAGTGTAGTTCTGCGGAGGCACGGATAATGACTCACCGGACTAGGCTCAAATATAGGTTAAGTATAATTTATTTCAGGGAGAGGTCACTTACACTAGAAGCAGGTGGCTGCCGCGGGTTCCCGCTCTAAGGATGCTCACAGGCCCTGTGACCCGACCGGATGCAAGAGAGCCACCTGCCTGGAACCCTGACCTGAACTCACTCTCTGTCATCTGCATACCTGTGACCACGCCCAAACGGGAGTGGTCAGCGATACACGTGCAGGCCGAGTGGGTATCTCACTACAATTCCCCTTTTAGTCTAAAGAAAAAGATTTAGACTTGATACAAAACTATATACAAAGAGAGCAAATATCAAGTGTGCTCTAGGAGAAGGAAAAGTAAGAACAAACACACTTAAGACCTATCGCCAGTGAAGCAACAAGAGCAAACGGCAAGAACTACATATCCAGTCCTAGGGTAAAGACATAAGAGAGATTACCATAGAGGCCTAAGCTGGAAGGTTTAAATCTCTATCTAATATTTCTATCTAGGAAGGGAGAACAATAATTGTGACAGTCTAATCTTCAACCTCATCAAAGACCTGAGAAGGAAGATATCAATGCTAGGGTAGGCAGGAGGTGCAGGTGAGCAACTTCCAAAAGTTGTATTGAAGACAGAAACAGCAGGTTACCTGGACAGTCACCCAGAGTCTCACAGCAGCGTAGGGGAATGGACTCCAGAAGGAGTGACATCGGTGCTCAACATTTTCTTGGGAAAGCTCGGTGCTTGGGAAAGCAGGAACAATTGTGTCTCATGTCAATGGAGTACTAATATTAAAACATTTAAATGCCATATTATGCAGGTCTATGAAGTGTTTGAAGATCAAATATCTATGCCTGACTAATCTCATAGATAAGAAACATGGGTGATAAAAGTCTGTAATTCTCAGAAACATAGTTGTACAATGGCTGAAACTTCCCAAAATGATTTAAACAATCTTAAAACCTGCAAATAGCCAGGACAATGACCTCAAATTTGTAACTATAAACATATAATTCTCAATAACAGAGATAGAACTGAAAATGTCTTGGCTAGAGGTAGAACTGTAACTGCAAAATGATAAGACATCCTAAGTTGTATCAATATACAAAATGTATATACATCAAGATAGTTTCATATTTGTGTGCAAAACATCATAAACAGAAAGAAGACCCTGAACAGTCAACTTACAAGAATCTAACAATTTAAGTTATCTATAGCTAACAGTTGCTAAAGTTAGTTCACTAGAAAATACGTTAATCTACCCATACCCCATCTTAATCATACCTTTCCCAACCAGACCCTTAAACTTATCTAAAAGAGATACCCGAGTCTGAGCATCACCTTCCATACCCAACCCTAAATGACTAAAACCAACCCTATGCAGGTGAATACTATCCCTCCATGCCAACAGTAGGGAAAGGGGGCGTTGTTTTCTTAGGATTATTTCCTGCTGAAATGGAATGATGATGACTCCATGGGATCCTGTAGGAAAAAAAAAACAAAAATTAGAGCAGCAAAAGTCTGGAGATGACTAGCTGTAACACAACGTGGGCATAAGAACTTCCACTTACAATCTCACCAAAAACTTAAAAAGGGATTTTAGGAACAAAAGAACAGAGGCAACCACAGCTTCTTGGTAGCAGCATTTTCTCAGGTGAGCTCTGTTTCCCAGGCGTTGAGAGACAGCCAGGGTTCTTTTAAGAGCAGCTCCCTGATTTGCATAAGCGGCCAAAATTGTGGCTGTTAGGGAGCAGATAAGACTCATGTGATTAAAAAAAGATAAAGATTCACAATAAACAAAAATATACATAGCCTTGGGAGAGAAAAGAAAAAATATATAAAGTAGCTGGGCAATGGTAACACATGCCTTTAATCCCAGCACTCCAGAGGCAGAGACAGGAAGCTATAATTTAAGGTCAGCCTGGTATACAAAATAAATTTTGAGACAGACAAAAATAAGCAGAATAACCCTGTCTCATAAAAGGAAAAAATAATAATAAAGAAATAGAGTTATAATAATAAATAAATAAGCCACACAAAGATGAAAAATAGAGTCTGGGTAATGTATGTTATTATGTTACCTTTAAAATTTTTAATTACTGAGAAAGGAACAACTGTTAAAAGACATTTACTTATAAGTGCTGCTAAATTAGTCCAACTTATATATTTTAAAAATGTTTTTTACTTCAAAATTTAAGTCTAAGGACAGGTTATTTGGGAAAAGTGTTTCTTCTTTTGTTTGCACAGAAAATGAGTAGGGTGGATTCCTTCCTGACTAATGTCGTTTGATGAAGCAAGACCCCCCCTGAAACAGTGGCCCAGCTGACCCAGCATCCAAAACAGCTTCCATGATGCAGTCTTGCAGACTACAAAAACAAGGACTTGGCCAGGTTTCTGTCTTTTGTCATGATCCCCATGGTATAAATAGTGCCCCCAACTAGCAGGAAGTAGTTTGGAGAGAATAACACCCACATTCCCAAATATTATTTATAAATGTTTGTTTTCATTTAAATGGGATTGGTTATAAATGGTTAATGATCACAACCAATCTCTTTTTAAAGGTAAAAGGAAGATTATGGTATAGAAATGAATACTTTCTATTGGAATGGATTTTCATTTATTGATACAAATTTAAGGTCAATTTTGTGAAATGTATATTTCTCCTCTTGTTTAGGTATTGTGTTTGTATAGCTCATTTAAAAATGTAACATGTAACTAAATACAGATTATAGACAGTTACCTATAATAGTCAAAAGTTACAGTCAGGTTACTTAGGTTTTCTAGATATAAAGAGATATATTTAAATTGGATAGGCATTCTTCAAACCTTTCAAGACCTACAGAATATGGCATTTAAAATGGTTTAGTGTTTTTCTTAACAATGAGACACAACTGCTCTTGGCAACACCACCTGTGTCAGAAGGGAAGATGGACATCAAAGAAACTTGGTATGGAGTTTGCTTCCAATATGGCAAGACGAGCCATTTGGGCAAGAAACTGCTCTTGTCTGGACTGTGTGACTTTATGCTGTATAAAATGGACATGCAGGACGCACAGGAAAGTGACTGCTGAAACAAGATGGACATTGCTACAGGGTTCCTGCTTCATGAAAGCATCTGCCAGACATCCTACAGGACACAGAAAAAAAGTGGCTGACAAACTGTCAATACAGGTGGACAATTTATAGTTTCCTGCTTTGCTGAGGAGACTGCCAGACACACTGTGGCCTATGGGCTGAAGATGGAACATTACAGAAGAACTTTAGGTGACTGACCAGACAGCGAGTTGTCTCTGTCAATTCTAGAGTTTATATGTTATCCTTCTGTGGTCTTTGATGGAGTTGAAGACAGATAGTCATGGTTATAGTTTTCCTTAGTTACGATAAAATATGTTACATATAAGACTTTAGACTCACAAAGATAGATAGATAAAATATTTTCTTTAAATCTTCCTAAATGCTATTGGACTAAATATTGTAATTATAGTTCTTGCTTAATAACCATTTTGTTATATATAATTTGACTATGCTAAAGCTAAAACCTTTTTATTAAGACAGAAAAGAGGAGATGATGGGGAGTCTTCTGTGCATAGGTTTCTCTTGTTGGTTGATGAATAAAACACTGTTGGCCAATAGGGAAGCAGGATAGGCGGGACTAGGAGACAAGGAGGATTCTGGGAAGTGTAGGCACAGGGAGTCACGATGTAGGACTCAAGTGGAGTGACAGGTATCCAGACATTTCTCCAGTAAGAGAAGACCACGTGGAAATGCTTAGATTGATAGAAATAGATTAGAAATTAAGTCCGATCTAGCCAATAAGAAGCCCTAGACATTAACGAACAGCTTCATAATTAATATAGTATCTCATGTGCTATTTGGGGGCTCTGAGGAGGCTGCAGAATGGGCGGGAATCCCATAACACGGTTCTGTGACCCATTCTGAAGAATCCTGGGAAACCAACTTTGAGATTGATCACAATTTGTTTTCTCTTGTTTTGTTTCTTATCACCCAGAGACTTCTGAATTTTGCCACACTTGGCCTTATTTCTAAAAGGCCAAAACCTAGATTCCTACCTGAGATACCCTAGAAAATCAGCACACTCTTCCAAGCCCCAGTGAGAGCAGCATTGACAGTCAGCTTTGGGGCTTTGGGACTGGGGAGGTGGCTCAGAGGGACCTGAGTCCCCACCCCCAGGACGCACACAAAGCTGGTTGCAGCAGCTTGTGTCTGTATCCCCATGTTCTGCAGTGAGATGGGAGGCTGAAGCAGGAGGATTCCTAGAATCTCAGAGGCCAGCTAGCCTGGCATACACAGCAGGGAACAAGAAACCCTGTCTCAGACAAGGCGGAAAGCAAGGACCAATGACCAAGGTTATCTTCTCCAGCCCTCCTCACCCCCTTACACACACACACACACACACACACACACACACACACACACACACACACCATAACACCTTATCCAGACTACACATACAACACACACACCATATACACACAACACATACACACAACACACACCATACACACACCACACATACACACACAATACACACCATACACACATGACACACACATCATATACACATACCATACTCACACAACAATACAGCATATACACATACAACACACACACCATCCACATGCAACACATATACACACACACACAACATACACTCTCCAGACACACACACACCACATACACATAACATATACACATATAGATAAACAATAGTCAGCTTTGAAAAGGAAGATTTTTCTTTTAACAATTAATTTTTAATTTTACAATATATAATGCTGCCTCCTGATTGTGCAGGAGACCAGAGCATGCCTGGTCTGTATGTATGTACTTCATATCTCCTCCTCTCCAGTACTGGGATTGCAAGCACACACCATTACTGGGGATCAAACTCAGGTCCTTGTGCTTGCACGGTAAGTGCTGAGGAGACAGAAACAGAAGGGGCACTGGGGTCTGATGGCCTGCCCTACTTAGCAAGCTTCAGGGCAATGACAGACACAGTCTCAAAAACAAAGATGAGCAGCACCTGAGGAACCATGTCCAGGCTTGACCTCTGACCTCTACACACATGCACACACACACACACACACACACACACACACACACACACACACACATTCATACACACATACACATGCCACACATATTCACACAGGTACAAGTACACATGCACACATTCATACACATACACATGTCACACATATACACACACAGGTACAGGTAAACATGCACACATTAAAACACTTACATACACATTCATACATATCAGCACACATGCACACAAACACATCACACATGTCCACACATGTACAGGTGAACATGTACACATTGACACACACATTCATACACATCGGCACACAGGCACACATATCACACGTGTACACACATCCATATACATGCATGTATACACACATCACATAAATGCACACGCATATATTCATATACATCCGCACACAGGCACACATACACATATCACACATGTGTACACACACATGTATAGGTGAACCTGTACATACTGATACACATATATACACACATTCACACACATCTGCACACATGCACACATACACGTCACACATATGTACACACATCCATATACATACATGTATACACATATCACATGGATACACACACACACACATGAAAACGTGAAGTTTTGTTCTGCTATAGAGAACCCTGAGCAGCTGAACAGCTCCCTGAGTCTGAAATCCTCCCTTTCCTCTGGATCCCCGTCCTCCCCGAGCCCCCCCCCCCCATTGCTAAATCCATCAGGGAGAACTGTCTGGCTTGTTCACCACGCACATTGGGTCCTCCACAGGACCTGATGCACACAAGGCATTTGTGAGCACTTTCTATATGAGGATTCATATTTAAAACAAAAATAAACACTTTCTAAAAATTATTAGTGCTGGAGCCCCAAAGAACTTTAAACCACAGATGTCAACCAGCAGAAAGCTGGAGTCTTTATCGCTGTGATCTGACGAGCAAAGACAGGCCATTCAGAGAAATTTCTCATTGAACCATAACACATTCTTAATAAACTTAAGATGAAAGTTAACTTCCAAAATAAAACGGAAGACATCTCTTTCAAATTGTCACATAAAGTCAGACTTATAAAATCTTAACAACAGCCCCATAAAATCCAAAAATAAGGACCAAATTAAAAGCATTGTTGGCCAATACCATCTTTCCTGGTCTTTCCTGAAGAATGTGATTGATAAAGTCACATTAAGAAATAATTTGACACATAATTATCAAAAAGTTCAAGACAGACGTATTGGGGGATTATGGTAATTTTCTAGAAAATTCGAGGGATCTGATTGAAAAATTGTTAGAAATAAAAGTTTAATAAACTGATCAAATGCAAAATAAATGGTAAGAATATCCCAGTGACCTAGTGAGAAAGAACATTAAAAAGCATAGTTCAACACACATGCACTCACACACAGTTATCTCAAAATCAAAGTCAAACTCAGGGAAGTAGTTTTATGTTAAGAAATTCTGAACCTGTGGTTGACAGCCCTGGCTGCTCTTCCAGAGGGCCTGAGTTCAGTTCCCAGCACCTACTTCAGGAAGCTGAGAAATACCTGTAACTCCAGTCTAGGGGATCCAATGCCTTCTGACTTTCACAGCCGCTTCAGTTATGTGATGCATGCACCCTCTATACACACATACACGTATTAATGTGTGCACACACAAATACAAACAATAGAAAGTCTGAGCTCAGGGCTCAAGCCTGTAAACCCAGCACTGGAGAGGTTAAAGCAGAGACTCTCTGAGAGCTCAGGGTTAGCCAGAAGGGCCTAAGATGGCTTACAGAAATGGCAAAGTTATATTATGTATACATTCACACAATTTCAAAGCTTACTGAGACAAAGCAATCCATCATTGGTGCTGGTGCCATTCTCCTAGGAGCCTTCCATGGTGGCACAACCCAGTGAGAAAAATTTCATCGTGCAGTCCACACCAGCCAAAGAACGCATAGCAGAAACCTTCAACCAGGAACATAGGCTTAAAGCCACCGGCCCCTCTGCCCACACACCTTCCCAAGCGCCCCCTGCTTTCCGCCAAACATTGTCATATGCTCCTAGCAAGTCCCCTCCACTCCCTCTCCTGCAGCAAGCAGCTCTTCACTCAAGGGCAATGCTTGTCAGAAAGGCTAAGACAGAAGCATTGGCAGACTACCGGATAATTGCTCAGAAATTTAGGGGGGGGGGGGGGCTGGCTGAAAAACAGTTAGAAATAAAAGCTTAGTGTATTAACCAGATGTGTTCTCTACGTTGAGACCCTGTTTCAAAAACATGAGGAGGGGAGCTACAGAAAAACAAAAGTAGAAGGCATCCCTGTGAAGAATGTGTGAAGGGCATCAGCAGACAATTCACAAAAGAAAAGAACACTCACCCAAAACGAAAAAGAAAAAAAAAATGTCATCAACTTTATCTGACCCCAGTCATTGTGAAATCAGGAGATTGGGAAACACGAACAACAAAAGATTTATTCTGGGAGGGTCTGGGAGGAGGGGAGGGGGTAGGGGAAAATGTGACCGGGCTTGGAAAAAATTAATTAATAAATTAATTATTTTTATAAAAAAGGATTTATTCCTTGTCAATCCAATATTAAAATCACAAGACCCCTGCTCTGAAGTCATGCTAAAACATTTCCATGCATTCCTACAGACTGGTGTGTGTCACACAGACAGACAGACAGACAGACAGACAGACAAACAGACACACATACACACACACACACACACACACACACACACACACACACACAGTTGTTTAAAAGGATGAGGCCATGCTCCTAATGGGAAGACTCTGACAACAACCAACAGAATTAGTTACAGGGCCTTTAAAATATTCTAAGTTTGTTTAAGGACTCCGGGAAATTGTCATGGATATTGCTTTTAAAACAGCTCATGAAATAACAAGCTGAGTATGCTAACAATTTCATTAAATTTCATGCATTTTTAAAGAAAACAAACTTGAATGGAAATAAAATATTACCAATTCCCAATCGCTCTATCTGGGTATTATAGGTAAATACTGCTTTCTTCCTGGTTTTCTATTTTTTCTAGTTTTTCATAAAGTGATTGCTTCTGGAAAAATATCACCAGCAATGTACATATATTTACATGTATGTCAGTGCTTATGTTTCTGTTTTCCTAAAAACTAGTTAAAAGAGAAATTGGACCATGGAGAATCAAATCTTACTAAAAAGTTCTGAGAACACCCAACTCTGGGGGCTGGAAAGGTGGCTCCAAGGGAAGTACTTGACACACAATGCTGACAACTGAGTTCAGAGCCCCAGTGTCCACGTGCAGGGCCAAGCACAGCAGTAAATACCTGTAACCTGCAGGGGACCGGAGACCGGAGGCTCCCGGGGAATTTGGCCAGCCAGCCTTACCTAGTCATTGGATTCCGGACAACGACTGAGGAACACACACACACACACACACACACACACCACAACCAATCCATTGATCTGTACCCTTTCCTGTTAAATTCCTTTCCATATTTCTGTTTTCTTATTGTTTAAAAATAAATTTTGTCCTATTTATTATAATTCAGCCAAACCAGTCAGTGTGGGTTCCATAAACGTGTTGGTGGGCGGGACAAAGGCACAGCTTCCGGGGTCTTCTCTGCCCTCGATGGTGTTCATTCCCCCACACAGTTTCAAACCCATCTCCCTGGGCCTTTAGTCCTGCTGCTTAACAACTTTCAGAAATGTCTTACTATTAACTACTCCAAAAATAAAAATCACAACTTTTGACAGATGCTTCCTAAAATGTAATTGGTTTAACACCTATAATCCAGCATGGCAAGTTAATTTGTTTAGCTACTTGGGGGCACATTTTGCAATTAATTCTTTCCTATGAGCTCACGGGGATGCTCTGTGCTTAGGCCCTGATGATCTGCTACGGTGTGGTCCAGCTTTCCTACAGCATCAGGGACACCGGGGCCAGCACTTCAAGGATAAAATGGTCTGGTGTGGGACTTTGTGAAAGCATCCAGCACAGCTTTAGCTGTAGAGATGAGTTAGGGGACTCCAGCTTTACTTAACGATTCCAGGCCCAGGTTTATAAGGTCACGGTGACATGTCCTGGCAGAATCAAGTTCTGTAAATGTCCCCTTGCTCACCCAGTAACATTTAAGAATCCAGAGGCGACATGGATTTCAAAAACGTTCACAGTAGGCTCACTGGGAGATAGTTTCCCTTTCTAATGACCTGTGGGCTAGCTCCCACCACAGGGCTACGGAGAGAAAGTGTCCTATAATCTTACAACCAAAGATCAAAGGGTACAACTTGCTTACAACTGAACCTAAGTCAAAGCAATAAAAGGAACACGACCCAGTCACCAGCGGTGACCGGCTGTCTGGGTAGCCTCCATGAGCCCCGTCTTCTAGACTTCTTGGAGGACAGGGTTCATCTGGGTACCAGATAAGATCTTGTGGGCCTGAAGGAGGGTGTATGTAATTGTGTGTTCAGGAGGCTGGGCCAAGAGAACCGTGAGTGTAAAGCCAGCATGGGAGCCACAGTAAAAGTCTGGAACATAGAGAAGGAAGAAGAGGAGAGTGGAGGAAGGAAGGAAAGGGGAAGGGAGGAGGGAGAGAGGAAGAAAAGGAGGGTGGAGGAGGAGGAGGAGGAGTTTCCAGGGCTGAGCACTCATTCCCGAGGCTATAGAGAGAGGCTGCTCTTACACTGTGCCCCTGCAATCCATTGTTCTGTGAGAAGCCAGGCACCATGCTGTGAGGACATTCTAGCAGCAACAGTACCCCATCCCTGTGGATTTACAGGAGGCCCATGCAGCCTAGAAAATTACATCTCCCACACAGCCACGTGCGTGAGCCACCATGGAAGCAGATGCTCACCCTCCAGCCCCAGCCATACTGTCAAACTGTGATGTCTGATTGCCACCCCAAGAGACTGCCCAAGACACACCCCTAAACTGGCTACTGCCCGGGCCCTGGGTCTCAGACGCCATCAGAAACCATAGACTCCTTCTAGGAAAATTCATTCAAATTAGTGACTGACCTCCGATGTTGGGATTGAGCCTGAACTGTCCCAAGGGTGTCTCCTTTGTTCCCTGGGATCAAAGTTCCACTGGACTCTAATCTCCTAATGTCGAAGAACGGCTCTTGGCCATTGTTTTCTGTGCCAGTTACTTTGATTTCAACTGTCAGCAACAGAATTCAGGAATCAAAATTGCTCCTATTTAAAGGGGGAGAGGAGGCCAGGAAGATGGCTCAGTGCTTGCTGCACAAGCATGAGGAGAGTCTGAACCACCAGAACCCATATAACAGCACACACGTCTATAATCCAACACTCCTATGGCAGGGTGGGAGGTGGAGATGGGACAATCTCTCTGTGCGTCTCCAGAAGCTCGAGCCAGCCACCCTAGTGTGTTTAGTGGCAAATAATAGCCCCTGCCTCAAAGAAGGTGGTTGCCCTTTAGCCTCCATGCTATGACATGCTATGTACATGCCTGTGCTCACATACACATGCTTATGACATGCTATGTACATACACATGCTTATGACAGGCCATGTGCATGCCTGTGCTCACATACACGTGCTTATGACAGGCCATGTGCATGTCTGTGCTCGCATACACATGCTTATGACAGGCCATGTGCATGTCTGTGCTCACATACAAATGCTTATGACAGGCCATGTGCATGCCTGTGCTCACATACACATGCTTATGACATGCTATGTGCATGCCTGTGCTCACATACACATGCTTATGACATGCTATGTGCATGCCTGTGCTCACATACACATGCTATGACATGATGTCTTTTGCAGTAGGTCATCTTTTCATAACATTAACGATTGTCCCCAAGGTTGATGGTCACTAGGGTCCTATTGAAAGAGCAAATGTCCATTCATGATGGATGTTTGCACAGTGCCTCAGTTTACCCTGTGGTGAGTCACTTTGCCTGTGGTACTGTCTATTGGTTATGTGTAGGGTGCTGGGTTTCATAAGGACAATTGCTCTGGCCATATTCACTCTCCACACCCTCCTCCCCCAGCCCCTGACACCCTCCTCCCCCAGCCCCTGACACCCTCCTCCTCAGCCCCTGACACCCTCCTCCTCAGCCCCTGACACCCTTCTCCTTTGATCTCCCTTCCATTATGGTGCTGCCTTGATTTTTCATCTACCTTGTGTTTATTGGGATTTGCACACCTCAAGTTATGTTGATTTTTTTATAATCACCCATGTTTTTTAATGGAAGTGTTTGTCATGTTCCAGTAAGACTAGGTTGGAGTAGGGTGGGGGCATCGTTTCTCCTGACTTAACTGGAATTGTCACTTAGTAGCTAAACCCTCACCCCCACATGTATAGGGCAGCTCCAGCTCCACACTGAGAGTAGAACACTAACTGCAGATGTCACCACAAATGATGGATGGGCCCACGGCCAACATACTGCGATCACGGATTTGAAACAACCACCTCTACAACTCCAAGAACTTGAAAATAAAGGCACACGGATGGCACCGGATATGCTGAGGCGGAAGTCACTAAGGGTAGATAGAGCTGGAAGGAAAGACCCGCTCCCAGTGTGAGAGCAACAGAGGAAAGGAGAGGAGGAAGCAAACAGTGACAAAGATGAGGAGATGAGGCAGCCCCTGCTGACGCTTGATGGAAAGAGGAAGCGGCGAGGGAACGCAGGCCAAGGACCTAACGCAATCCCAGCTTCGCGGCTGAGGCAGGAAGACTCACAACTCCAAACCCCCCGGAGCAGGACAAATCTGCCCCACTACACGAAGCTGTTCTTTCTACTGCCCTTGTTGCCTCTCTCTTCAGAAGGTCTAAGCTCCTGCCTGCAACACTCAGGTCACCCTGCCTACTTGTAATTAATGCCAATCCAGCTACCCCGTTTTAACATAATGGCACATCAAAGGGGAACAAATGAAGCCCAGGATGGAGAGGAAATCGTGAGAGATACGGGCTGTGGGAGGAAGGCTGGAGCCCAGAGCCTTAAACACTAAGATTAGATTAGCGATATACCTTCTCCTCAAAGCCAATGAGAATCTGTGGGACAGAAAAATTGCCAAGGTGGCGTTGTGTTGAATTGCTCCCGACTCAGGGTGTCCCCACAGGTGCAGGGACCTTCCCTCGAGCTGTCTAGCCAAATTAAGACAGGGTACTTGAAAGGCGAGCTTGTTGGTTTAAGATACCTTTATTCAGAAAAATACCTGCCAAACGCAAGCCAGAGCGTGCCAGGGGCAGCAAGGCAGCGAGGCCAGAGCGAAGGGGCAGCAGAAGGGGAAGAGAGTGGTCCATGTGCTCGGGTTGCTTAAGAGCCCATCCCGAGTCACACTTACATCACCTTGACCACGCCTTGACAGGCATGGTCAGGCACACCTGTAGCCAGCCCTTAGGAGGCGTGGTTATGGTATCTCCCTACGGGTTCTGCATCGGCCTTTGCTGAATTCCCAGAGACTGTCCTCTCAAGAACCAAGAAAGTCCATGCAGACACCAATGAGAGGGACCCTGGGCACGTTTTTAAAGCTACCTTCTCAGTTAATTTTACCCGCCACATCTAAGCAATCCATACCATCGCCCTGAAGACCCAGCACATACCAGCCCACTCGGCCCTGCATTCAGGAAGCCACGGCTTTCCCTTATTAATCAAGCAGCTCACCTCAGACACTGTTTTAATTTCCTGTATTTTTTTCCTACACAAAGTCAATTTACCTTATCACTCATCCCAAGAATGATACAGGCCATCTATGAAAGCGAACATCCTTGATCAAAGACAGGCTTGTGTTGTAAACAAATTATTACAACCTCTCTCCCTTTGAAATATGTTAACTTAATTAAGCTCACACACTTTTGGCAAAGGTTTAAAAGCCAGGGAGTCGTTGAAGACCTTCCCAGCTTAGCTGGATCTATTTCTTTGATGTTGGGGAGGGGGGGTCCTCACAGGGTGATGGCTGGAAATGGTACAGTAATGTGTTTTCTTAGCTGCTACCTTTTTTAAAGAAAATATATTAGGCCAAACTGAATTTGTTTGGGGATGGCAGAATGGTTGTGTGGCTTGATTACGGTGGGAGTTACTCCCCGACTCACCTCCCACAAAACACGGAGAACCACACACTGAAAACAGTGACTCTCACTGTGCGTAAATTACACGCCTCTGGAAACCTGACTTGTTAAAAATTAGATTCTGACTTCTCAGCTGAGTTGAAAATACTCTCCAGATGTTTTTCCAGCATTGTCCACAGTAACAAAAAACAAAGACAAACTAACAAGAAATTATATAAATATTGATCAGTAGGGAATTTAGTTAATTAAAAAGAATAACTTAAACGTATATTGACAGAGAAGACTATAAAATATTGTTAGGTGGGGGAAGCAGGTTGCAGAATAATGTGTTCATAAAAGCGATAATGGGAACACCTGAATTTGTGTTCGACTCTAATTAACAAATGACTAGGAACAAACATCAGTAAGATTGAAAACAGTGGCTACTTATTAATGAGTTCAACCTACCAGTCATTACTCTAAGCACTTCACAAATATTACCCTCTTTAATTAGCATAACACACTAGGAAGCCAGCACTACAGACAGAGGTGCTCACGGCCAATTGGACTTACCTGAATGCTTTGGGGACATATATTCTAGAATTCAGAATCCTGATATTTGGGGGGAGAGGCATATTTGTGGGGGAGGGTATCGTGTGTGTGTGTGTGTGTGTGTGTGTGTGTGTGTGTGTGTGAGAGAGAGAGAGAGAGAGAGAGAGAGAGAGAGAGGTGGGGGGGTCAACATTGCATGTCTCCCTCCACTGGTCTCCACCTAATTTTCTGAGACAGGGTCTCTCACTGAACCTGGAACTCACTGTTTCGGCTGGGCATTCGGGTTACAGATAGGCCTTGCCATGCTTGGCTTTTTTACCTGGATACGTGGGCTCCAAATTCAGGTCCTTGAGCTTACACAACAAGCACTTTACCCAGGAGCCATCTACCAGCCCCAGAATCCTTTGCACTTTGAAAAGTAATATGTTCCAATATTTAGTGATTATTGTAATTACTGGCTACTATAATCTGCCCCAAATTCAACAGATTAAAACAGCAAAGGCTTTTGGGGGACAAGATCCAAACAGGAAAAAATTCACTGAGTGTCTCCATATCCACCTGTCTTGAATTCAGTTACAGTAAGGACTCCCTAGGACCCAAAGTCTCATCTGACGGCTTGAGTGGAGGGAGGCACCTCTCCCATGTTTGTGCCTCACCTGTCCCCCATCCTTCAGAGGTCTGCACACAGTCATCTTGTAACAGGACAGACAGCCAGATGCTCTCAAAGCAAGGAGAGAAAGAGAGAGTGAAATGGCTCAAAAATGTGCCTAGAGAGCCATGCAATAGGAGAGAGGACCCAGAAATAAAGCCACAGCCAATGCTGAGTTTCAGCAAAGGTACCAGAATAGACATTTCAAGGAGAAAAAGAAGATCTTTAATAAATGGTGCTGGGAAAACTGGACAGTCCCGTGTGAAAATGAAACCGGATCCTTATCTCTCACCATGCACAAAACTCAGTCAGAAACAGACAAGAGCTTTGAAACTACAGGAGGCAAACATGGTGGAGACACTTGAAGATCCAGGCATTGTGAGTGTCTTTCTAAAGGGAAGAGATGGCTCAGTGGGTAAAGGGGCTTGCCACCAAGCCTAACCACCTGAGTTTGATCTCAGTGACCATAATGGGAATACACACACATAATTAAAATGTTTTAATTAACAAATGGGATGGCATTGATTTAAAAACCCACTGTAGTAACCAAAAATGCTGGGATGCACCTGTAAACCAACACTCCAGAGGCTGAGGCAGGAGGACAGAGAATTCAAAGCCATCATATGTTACATAACAAGACCCTGTGTCAAAGCAGGAAAAAAATTAAAACTTCTTCAAAGCAAAGAAACAATAATGAAAAGACAGTCCACAGAAATAAAAGACAGTCCATAGGGAGAAAAGACAGTCCATAGGAATGAAAGACAGTCCATAGGAAGAAAAGACAGTCCATAGGAATAAAAGACAGTCCATAGAAATAAAAGACAGTCCATAGGGAGAAAAGACAGTCCATAGGAATAAAAGACAGTCCATAGGGAGAAAAGACAGTCCATAGGAATAAAAGACAGTCCATAGGAATAAAAGACAGTCCATAGGGAGAAAAGACAGTCTATAAGAAGAAAAGACAGTCTATAGGAAGAAAAGACAGTTCATAGGAAGAAAAGACAATCTATAGGAAGAAAAGACAGTTCATAGGAAGAAAAGACAGTTCATAGGAATAAAAGACAGTCTATAAGAAGAAAAGACAGTCTATAGGAAGAAAAGACAGTCTATAAGAAGAAAAGACAATCTATAGGAAGAAAAGACAGTCTATAGGAAGAAAAGACAATCTATAGGAAGAAAAGACAGTTCATAGGGAGAAAAGACAGTCCATAGGAATAAAAGACAGTCCATAGGGAGAAAAGACAGTCCATAGGAAGAAAAGACAGTCTATAAGAAGAAAAGACAGTCTATAGGAAGAAAAGACAGTCTATAAGAAGAAAAGACAGTCTATAAGAAGAAAAGACAATCTATAGGAAGAAAAGACAGTTCATAGGAAGAAAAGACAATTCATAGGAATAAAAGTCAGTCCATAGGAATAAAAGACAGTCCATAGGGAGAAAAGACAGTCCATAGGAATAAAAGACAGTCTATAAGAAGAAAAGACAGTCTATAGGAAGAAAAGACAATCTATAGGAAGAAAAGACAGTTCATAGGAAGAAAAGACAGTTCATAGGAAGAATAGACAGTCTATAGAAAGGAAAGACAGTCTATAGGAAGAAAAGACAGTCTATAGGAAGGAAAGACAGTCTATAGGAAGGGGGACCTCTGCCGGTCATTTATTTAAGGAAGCAATGAATCAGCGACTTTCACTGGGGTGTCTGAAATCACCAGCCCCAATACATTTTTCCTGTTTTGTTTTGTTTTGTTTCTTAAAAGGTCTCACTTTGTAGCCCTGGCTGGCCCAGAACTCACTATGTAGACCAGGCTGTCCTTGAACAAACCTGCCTCTGCTTCCTGAGTGCTGGGATTAAAAGCATGTGCCCACACCTGGCCAATGTCTACTAGATACTTACCACAGAAGTGAAAAGTGATGAACATGAATGAGAAATAAAAGGTGTATGGAGCTAGAGAGATGGCTCAGAGGTTAAGAGCACTGCCTGCTCTTCCAGAGGTCCTGAGTTCAATTCCCAGAAACTACACAGTGGCTCACAACTGTCTATAATGAGATCCAGTGCCCTTTGGGGGTGCAGGCATACATGCAGGCAGAACACTGTGTACATAATAAATAAATCTTTTAAATAAATAAATAAATAAATCTATACAGGTCTGCACCACTCAACTTATTCAAAATCCAACGCCATAGCACTCTTGATCATTTTTAGGTTAACAAAATCTATTTTTAAAAGAATAACATAGTGGGGCCGGAGAGATGGCTCAGCAGTTCCGAGCACTCGCTGCTCTTGTTGGGGACCCAGGTTCATTTCTCAGCACCCACATGGCAGCGCACAGTTATCTATGGCTCAGGTTTCAGGGGATATGACACCATTCTGGCCTATATGGGCACCGCACGCATGTGGTGCATACACATACATGCAAACAAACTCTCATACACAACAAAAATAAAAATAAATAACTGCTTTTTAAAAGATTAAGATAGCATTCTTTGTTTAAGGGGCGGGGGGGGATTCTCCTTTTCTCTCTAAGAGCTAGAAGCACTGAGCAAGCCCACCAGTTGCTGCCACAGCAGAGTCTGTCTTGTGATGGATGTTAAACAGAAAAAAAAAAAAAAATCAGAGAAAGAAAAGTTCAGTGAACCAGAAACATGCCCTCAGCACTCACATAGTTGGGAGGGGTCAGGTGAAAAGTCCAGAATCTTCAGAAATGCCTAGATTAGCAGCCTGGTACCAAGATTTCTGGTTTAAATAGTTGTTGTACCAACTAATGAAGAGAGTTTTGTGACTTGGGTGTTGCTCGGCCTTGACAACAATGTAAACGGCAGCTAGGCCAGAACTTGATTCCTGCCTGGTAAGGTGTTCTCGATTCTGACTTGTGTTGCCTCTTAGTCAGAAACTGGAGCGTGAGTTAAACATGGCAGGGGACACAGCCCTTTATCTCAGACACGACTGTTTGTTGTTTGTTTGTTTGTTTTTTAATGACCCGACTTTAATAACTGCAAGCAATATTAGATATACCGAATGGCTCTGTTTCACAGCCTCTATATGTTTAACAAATTAAGCATTTCTTCCTTACGACTGAAGCAAAGCGCTCAGCAGAACGAGAGGAAAGATTCATGGGGACACTAACAAGCTAGATGGATCAGGCTTCCATTGTAATACTGTAACTTTAATGTAACACTTCAGTTCTAAATACGTTTCTGTCAGAACTGGGAAATGGCTTTGAGACTATGACATGGCAAGCACTTTTGTTTTATAAAGTAAACTTTAGAAGCCAAGATAGGAGACAGACTCCACCTTGTCTGGAGAGCAGACCAGGTGAGGCGTTCCTGTCATCCCTGATCTGTCCACTAGGTGGCGATGCTTCTCGGTGGCTAATACACTTGACAACACACCATTGGTGAGCCTGTCATTACTTCCATCACCCAAGTCCTGCTTCTACCAGGAAAGCATCCAACAGTGTGTTTACTTAACCACATACTGAAATCGCCATATGAGGTTAAGAGCACAGGCTTCTCTGGGATGGCTCAGAAGAGTGGGTTTGATTCCTGACTCCCAACCTATTGGCTGTTGACTTAAGAAGCTCACTTCTTGCCTGTGTGTCTCAGACACAATAACAGCAGCCACACATCCTAACTCAAACTGGTGATGGCAGACAGGAAACCCTGCAGCAGTTCCGGGAACCTTGTGGGTTTTACTTAGTGGGCAGCTGTCACCTAGTAAACACCCTGAGAATGGGTTATTCGCTGGTAGTTTCCTATCAACAACCCTGGAGTAGGGACTGGCATTAAACCCATTTAACAGATGAGGAGATCAAGGCCCAAGATCGTGAGTAAACTAGTGCTCCTAGCTGTATTTCTGTAAACTCCTGTGTATATAAATCACTTGTGCGTGCCTCTAAACCCATGCTCTACACTACCTCACCCCAAATAGAGTAACAGAAACCAAGAGACATATAACTCCAACTAAGAGACCACAGTCATTTAGAACTACTCCTTGCACCAATGAGAGGACTCAGAAAATAAAAGCACTTGTCACACAAGCCTGGTGACCTGAGTGGGATCCCTAGATTCCACTGTGTGTGTGTGTGTGTGTGTGTGTGTGTGTGTGTGTGTGCATGTGGAGAGAAGGGACTCATGAAAATTGCCACCTAACCTCTAAAAGCATGCACCAGGACATGTACACACACACACACACACACACACACACACACACACACGTAATAAAATTTAAAATAAATAGAAATAAAACCCACCAAAATGCTTCCCTGTCCCCAGAATAATTCTATATTCTTTTTTGCATCATGTATATCATTTAAATTAACTTTTTCTCTCAACATTTATTTCTGAGACCCACATGATGTAAGTAGCCTAATAAATCTTTAAAAATTTCCTGAGATTTGGTTCTGAGGTGAACTTAACACTCTCCCACTTAAAAAAAAAAAAAAGTTACAAGCGAAGAAAAGATGATTCCGCATTTCTGCCTGGTGATAAAAATAGAATCCCAAACCCTCTACCCAAAACTTTTCCCTCTTTCCAACGGCCATTTTTTTCTGCCATCCTTGAAATGACCTTGGTTTAATTACCTGCATCTCAATGAGTGAATCTGCTTAGGAAGTGAGGGTTAATTAATGAAGGACAGGTTCTTCCCTAAGCCCACCAGGCAGTGGCTGACAGCAAGTCCCCTCCATGCAGCAATACCGTATATCTCATTAGAAATGGTCAGAAGAGTGTGCCTGCCTAGACCAGCCGAGAGAAAGGAGGTGGTTCGCTAATGACGGCCTGCCTGGCACCTCCCCACCAGGCGCCCCTAACCTTGAATTGCTGCTGCCCATGAACTCACATACTCCACAGTGTGAAACTAGACAGAAAGGTGAAATTTATACTCTACTGCGGTCTGAACACTCACAGGGTGTGCGACGCATTTACATCACTCCCAATTCCTCTCAACATTCCTTGATTGGATCCAGATTTTAAACTGAGCGAATCTAGAACAAACCAGTGGGGGACATTGGGGCCACACACATTTCATTAAGGGTGTACCCTACACACCGTGGAGTACTTACAATGTCCCTCCAGGTGCCAGTCACACCTAGCCCCTAGCTGAGACAAGCAAAACTGTCCCCAAGCATTACCAAATCTCAGTTCCCAGGGTAAGGGCAACCCCTATGTGAGAACCTTTGAACTGGGGCGGGGGAGCGCAGTTTTTAGGATTTTTTTTCCTTAATTTTTCATGATTAGAGAATTTCAAACAGACAGGAGAAAAGTTTCAAAAGTCGTTAACCTCCCCAGTTCCCCTCCAAATGGAGTTTACAACTCCACAAACCGCCACATGTAGTCTAGTAACTTTTGGTGCAAGTGTGGCTGCTTTTTTGGTACAGTCTCCCGAATCCTAGGCTGACTTGAAATTCATAACTGAATATGTCCTTGAAGTTCTCATCCTCCTGCCTTCATGCCCTAATGAGATACAGGTGTGAGTGATCACCCCTAGTCAGTGGTCTGGGCTTGTGTTCTCTCCCCACCAAGCCACATCCTCATATCATAGTCCACTGAGGAAAAGGGGAATTAAGGGCTGGAGAGACAGCTTGGTGGTTAAAAGCACTGGCTGCTCTTCCAGAGGACCCAGGTTCTGTTCCCAGCACCCTCATGGCATCTCACAGCTGTCTGTACCCCCAGATCTAATGGATCTCATCCTTTCTGACCCCCACAGTCCCTGCACACACAATATACAAACAGGAAACACTCATTGAGAAATGCTCATTGAGAATTCAATGAAAATGAACAAAGGCAGGCATCAATGCCAAAATAGCAATGATTACTAATGATTACTAATCGACAAGTTTTACTCAAGCAAAATCACCATCCACTTCTGGGTCCAAGGTTTGGTCAATCACCCTTGCCATGGCCAGGCTCCCTTAGCTTCTGCCTTTCTGGTCCCAGGTCTATGTTTGTCTGCTGTGACGGTGATGTGTTTGGAGAGGACCACCCAGCTATTTTATAAAACAACCCTTGCTCTGGGTCTGCCGGAGGTTTCGGTGACGGGACCAAAGAGTCCCATTTAGAGCAGAGTGAACCACAGCAGTTTATGGCTCCTTTGCCACCATACACAGAATCAGGATGTAGAACGGTGGCTGACCAGGCCGGAAGTCTCCCTACAGTTCCTCTTGCCTGCTTTCTACCTAGTTTGCATCTCCTGGTACCTTGAGACTACACAGACAACCTGATTCTCACTGAATTTTGCCTACTAATGAGACGCCGCTGGGGATCTTTGCATGTAGTCATTGTGACTGGGGTATCTGCCACACGGCGGCGCCGTTTCCATCCAGCCTACATTCACAAGGACCACCCTTTTCTTCTTGTGTTTAAGGCAGGGTCTCTCGCTGTTTGTGTCATGCAGTGTAGTCCACACCACCCTGCCCGCAAGCTTCTACCAGCGCACTCCGGAGTCTTGGTGCCCGGATGCATGTCACCACATCTGGCTTTTTATGTGGGCTATGGGGATCTAACTCAAGCCATCACGCATGACAAGATATCCGCGGACTATCTCACCAGCCCTAGACCTTATCAGCGTGCAGACACGGCTGTGACCAGAGCTGTCTGGGAGGTGGACAGAGGCTTCCTCAACATCCCCCGACCTTCGTCATCCCTGCTCCCCGCGCTCTCAGAGGCGCCATCACCAAGCCGCTTACTTGGCTGGAGGTTCGAGAGGCATGAGAGTCGGCCGAGGCCAGGTAGAGGCCGCAGGTGGCAGGTACCTGAAGCCCTGGCTGAGAGCTGACATCTCTAACCGCCAACGGGAAGCAAAAAGAATGCGCTGGAAGCGGTGTGCTGCCCATCCATCCCCCACCCCTCCCCGTGGCATACTCCCGCCAGCAAGGTCACGCCTCCTAAACCTACCCAAACAATGCCACCAAGTGGGTACCAAGTATGCAGATGTCCAAAAACCGTAAGTGAGGGTGTTGCAAGTGAGGGTGTTGCGGGTGACCCTGCTCGGACACCCCTTTGGGGAGGGGTGGGAAGACGCAGCACCAACCACTCAGGCACCCACCGGGAGTCAGTGATAGCAGAGCACGCTGCAGACTGGTTTATTCAGGAAGTTAGATCTGCCTTTACACCCCTCCCAAGGTCCTATCGGCTCAGGTGCTGACTCTGCCGTATGTCCTTTTCCCATTGGTGTCTCCCGGTCAGCCCGCTTGCGCGTGCGGGCTAGCCTGGGCTGGAGAGGGCGACTGCGGCTTGGTCCCGGGTTCTCCTACATGAGGGTGTCGCATTCAAACCACCACAGGTGTAGACAGAACACATCAAGCCCTGGAGCTCCAGGCATTGACTCCTTGCCCTGTGGATAGCAGGAATTCAATAAATGGTGGTGGCGGGAACGCTGTGGCCCCGTTCAGGGGCAGTCTCTGCTTACCGTCGGGATAAACTGGACCTCAACAACTTCACACAAGAGGAGGCGCCTTTTATCTTATTCCAAATGATCTGCAAAGTAAGTTAGTGTGGATTCACTTAGTTTGTTTTCTCTCTACAGGATAACATTAATAAACAAACTGGAAATCACACGAGTCAGAATGTAAATTATTTACAGTGTGCTTGAAGAGCCCAGAGGGCTTTACAAGGTGAATAATTTATCAAGTCATAGGAAGATTTTTTTTCACTAATTAAGGGTGAAATTTTTACCAATAAATCATGAGAGGTTTGGGAGGTACATGGAGTGCAGATCGGGTCAACACAACTGACGGTTACTAAAAGGACTACTACATGCCAAGTACATGGCTGCACACAGCAGTTAGAGAATTGCATGATAAGGAGCTGGGAGTGGCTCAGGGGGAGATATTTGCCTAAATCTCCAGTACAGCAAAAATAGAGAAGTAAAAAACATCAAAGAAAAGAAGAGAAAGATTGCATGATGGGGATTCTGCTTTCAGCGGGCTGTGAGGGTAGGCGCAGCACCGTTAGGGCCAAGTGCACACACCCGCCACCCACCAGAGCTGCTCCCCAGATAGGCCTGAGGCCCTGGCATGCAGGAGCATAATAGGAATGGGCAGAATGACAATGTATGAGACACAGATTATTGGATTGTCAAGCATGACACTGTCTGGGTTGTTGGTGATGGCATGGCCATGCTGTCTTCACACTGGAGCAGCTGAAACCCCAGTAATTGTTCAGTTCGCAAGGCTGGCTACGTGAGCAGTTTCAACCTTGCTCCGAAGGCCTGGAAGATACCTAGAAAGCTCCCGGACATCAGTCCACGGTGGACTAAGGGAGCTGGAGTCTGGCATGAGTAAAGGACACGTCTTTCATGAACCTCCACCTTCCACACAGCCTATTCATTTCTCTCTGTTTTAAAATATTATTTCTTCCCTGGCTGTGTTTACCAAATAACTTTTCCTCCATATTCACATACAGGAACTGAGGCATAGCCAAGTCACCATGCATATTTATTGAAAAAGTCTAGTTTCTGATTAAAAACATCTTTTCCTGTCTCCTACTCACCTCCAACTTCAACGCCTCTGTTGCTCATGCCATCGTCTTTGTGGCATCTGGAGTTGCGTTGTGGTCATTGTTAATTTCACAAGCATGTCTAGGTCTGTGAGAACAGAAGTGGGAATCGCTTAAATCTGAGTCCATTGAATAACCCTGATCAGTACAGTACACCACTCAGTCTTAGCAACCAACGCTTCCATAAGGATGTTAGGAATCAGCAAACTAACAGCCGTGAATAAACCCATTTCTGCAGCTTTTATTCACTGCCATATTCCTAGTGCCCAGGACATGACTAATAGTCTGTGTGTTAACTGACTTGAACATCAGGGAACTCTTGCTCCCCAGACTGATAGCTGGGAAACCAGCATGGGACTGATCCAGACCCCAGGAACATGGGTTTCAGTGAGGAAACCTCGGAAATCTACGGGACCTCCTGTAGTAGTTCAGTACTTATCCCTAGCATAGGTGTGGACTTTGGGAACCCATTCCACACAGAGGAATACTCCCTGAGCCAAGACACATGGGGTGGGCCTAGGCCCTGTCCCAAAGGATATGACAGACTCTGATGACACCCTATGGAAGGCCTCACCCTCCAGGGGAAGCAAAAAGGATATGTGATAGGTAGGGTTTTAGTTGGGGGGGGTGGTAGGGGAGGACGGGTGAGAGAAGGGAACTGGGATTGTCATGTAAAACAATCTTGTTTCTAATTCAAATAAAAAAATCTGAAGAAAAAAATAGTCCATGTGTTTATTTGGGGCTGAAGCAACTGAGTGACCAGGAGGAAAGGACCCTCCATCTTCACACCAGTGTCCCTTCTGTAAGCATGGCCCTGTATCAGAAGTTGTTCAGAACCAAGGAAACTCAGGCTGCACTGAGGGCAAAGGACACCTTCTATGGCCAAGGTGGGAGGTGCTTCCTGAAGAGCTAACAAGTGCCAAGTGCCCTTCTACTGCTGTGGTAAACAGACTGGAAGAAGAAGTCAAGAGCAGTGGGAAGGGAAGTCACCTGGAGTGCAAGGGTAGAGAGTCCTGCAGTTCACGTGCAAAGTCCTAGGTCCCAGCATCAAATAAAATCCTAGCCCTCGGGAGATGGCTACACTGCCCTACTGCCAGGGCAGCCTGGTCTACATGAGATCCTGCCTCAACAAACTGAGAGAGAGGAAGTACCCAGGTGGAGTTGTTACCAGTAGAGATACCAAGATGGGGACAGGATGGAAGCAAAGTTCATGCATGGCTTGTGCCGCTCCCCCTTCTCCACACAGACCCCATCATCCTTCCCCAAGTATCTACAAACGAGCCAGAGAAAGGCATCTTGGTTTTCCTTGATGTTTTCTGCATCTTCCTATGAGAAAAACAAACCTGCCAAGGCAGCCGGTGGTATCGATCTATAACGAAACTAAAACTGTGTTCCTTCTACGCCAAGTCATATCAAATTCAAAACCCAAATCCTATCATCACTACCATGATTTTTTCCCTCTGCCTATGTGTGCCAGCTTTGGGTGTCATTCCTCAGATACCTTCCACCTTTCCCGTGAGATATGGTCTCTCATGGGCCTGGAGCTCCCCAAGTAGGCTAGGCAGACTGGCCAGATGCCCCCAGGGATCCTCTTATCTCTAACTCCCCAATGCTAGGGTTATAAGCATATGCCTGACTTTTCACATGGGTTCTGGGATCCAGGTCCAGTCGTGGTGCTTGCAAGGCAAATCCTTCACCAGCTGAGCCATCTCCTTGTACCTCTGTCTATCTCACGTGCTGAAGTTTACTTGGAGTGGACCTTGTGTTACAATGAGCCATCTCTGGCATCAGCACCAATTCATAGATGGGTAACACCCTCAGCACCCCCACCACAACCCTGCCTCTAACACTAAGACTGCTGAGTGTCCCTGCCATCCTGGACTCAGAAGGCACCCTAGTAACATCTGCTTTGGCTCTGAGGATGAGGAACCCGAAATCACACTGGGTGGAAAGAATTGCTCAAGTCTGGCACTGGGAAACACAGGGTCATAGCGGCAAGCTTCTAGACTCCATTTGGTTGTCATTCCCAGGACCACCTCCTGGCCCAAAATTGTTGCTGGAGTGCCTGCTGTTGTCATCAACATATTCCAGCTATCCGGAAGGATGGGGCGGGAAGCAAAGAAACACCCACGCCCTCCTCTTAAATACATTTCCCACATAATGGAACAAAAACTTAGATTCATGGTCCTACTTTGCTGCAAAGGATTGTGGGGGCATTCCCTTTATTGGGGGCTGTCGTGTGGTACTTAACAACTGAAGGTCAAGTATAGGGAATGGATCGGGGACGGACATGGGGTTAGCAGTAATCGGCTCTTCCACTTCCTCCAATATGGCTTATGCCCCGTTTTAATTTGTCTTTCTCTGCTTCTCCTTAAGTGCTAAGAAAAATAATGAGAGATCTAAAGTTTTCTGAAACCCTGAAAGCGAACTCATTTACCTTTATAATTTTCTATTAATCTCCTCCCCGAATTCATTTTGCATTTAATTCCGGACTCCCACACTTTGATACCATCTCTTCAGTCTCTACACATTAGCGGTCTCAGTCATGTCAGACTTTCTCCTCTGTTATGTTCATTTATTTGAACTTTTAGTGGTCTTCTAGCCAATCCTTTATCCTTTTTATTACAAGAGCATGAAATTTTATAATCCCCGGGAGTTTTGTTAGGCAGCTGCTGCAAGGCTCTTAACCTCCGCTAATTTATTCCTTCATTTTTGACTTTCAGATCTGAAGCACGCCTTAATATTTTGTTTTTGAATACGAAAGTAACTTTTATTAAGTAGGTTTATTGCATTAATAGATTTTTATTTCGGTTTTTACAGTTATGTTTAAGTTCCCTGCTAGTTACGCTACAGATCATTTTAATAACAATTTATAATTTGATGTGATGTAATTTATACCTGGATATTGTAAAAACGTACACAAGTAGACTACAGAGCAATTTTATGAAACTTCACCTGAAAGGCATATTCAAGAAACATGGATTTTTTTTAACTCTCAAACAATTTTATTGATATTCATTATAAAAGACACTTCGAAGCAATAATAGTTTCTCTTTTTAAGGGAAGACAAAAATTAAGATGGGACATGTTCTAAAATAGGACATGTTCTGGCTTTGTTTTGTTTATATATTAATATATATGTATTATATCTTAATCCTGTGGCCTCTCTGCGTTGACTTCTGGAAGGCAGCAGAGGTCCCGTATTTCCTTCAGCTCTCATTTACAGGAATGATCACTCCTGGGCTATGAAAATCCTTAGCTCAGGTTACGTCAGCAAGAACAGTCATGTTGGCATTAACCGAGATGTATATGTGACAATAAAGTCACTAGGGTTTATTATAAGGTCCCCTTGCTCCTCCTCTGTGGAAGATCTGGCAGGGAAATGCAGACAGCCTGATCAAAATGCAAATGGTGAACATATATTTGCAGGCCAGGGGAAGGGAAAGCCGAGGCATGAACTTGGAGAGTTAAACCTCCTGGCTATGAAAATGAGACCCATAACAAGGAACAAATTGTCACCGGGAGTATTAGACTCTGGCAGTCTTTCTTTTCTGGTAACAACCTGTGTGCTTCTATTTCATAGCCCACCACCACCCTGTCCCAAAAAACAAAAACAAAAACAAAAACAAAAACAAAAACAAAAAACCTCAATGGGGCTGGATAGCTCAGTTGGTGGAGCACAAACCTCAATGGGACTGGACAGCTCAGTTGGTAGAGTGCTTGCCTGGCATGCAGAAAGCTCTGGGATTAGATCCTTAGCACCACAAAAACTGGGTGTGTCACATCCCAGCACAAGGGAGGTAAATGTAGGAGAAAGAGTTCAAGGCCACCCTTGTCTACACTGTGAATTTAATAGTTTAAGATACAAGCTTTTATTTAGTTTTTGAGACTGTAAATGAGCAGCTGGGGACCTTCCTGCCTGTCCCAGGCTTGCCTGACAATATGGGGGGTTCACAGAGGTCTGTGGTCACATCTGAGGTAGGCTGAGGGGCCTCTTCCATGGGTTCCTTGTCCTCCAGCTGTAGCATGGGTTTGTGGGATGGTGCCAGAGAGACTAGCCTATGTCAAAACAGGTCTGGTACCCAAGTCAGATGGGATGGGGAAAAAAGGTGGACTTTTATGAGAGGAATGTGCTTAAAACGGGGGCATTTTAAACCTGCCACATCGTCCCCAATACATTAAAAATATTTACTACCAAATTCTGAGTTCCTGTGGTCCATTTGAGCATATCATTCATTCATACATTCAAGTGTTTCTTCATGCCAAGTCCTATTTGGAGAAGTGAATAAACAAAGTCTGCCTTGTTTCCCTGGTCTCTCCATCAGTGCCCTTTCTGACCCTGAATCTGTGAAGAGATTCAGGAAGAGACATTTACTCTTCCTTCGGGAGCATCCTTCCCCCTTCAGGCTCACACACCCAGTTTGCCCAATCAAGATGCCTTTCTATGAACATAGTGCTTGGTTCACAGTTGGGCAGACGGGCCAGGCAGAACCAATCACAGACATTCTCAGGGCTGCACACAACACCATCACAGAGTCTGAAACCCTCACCTAAGACATGGCATGAATCACCAATGCCAACCACCTCATATCACCCCAAATAATCCACCAGCGTGCCAAAACAATAAAGGAAAAGAAAGCACAGCGGTGTGGCCAGAGTGACTGGAGACAGCCGTGCCTGAGGCCATACCCAGCCCAGTCAAATCACCAATCAAATGATGTGTGGTTCAATCTTCCAGCATGATTGCTTCTGTCTGTCCTACCTCCCCAAGTCACCCAGAGGCTGTGGAAGGCCAGCATGCTAGCAGCAATGCACAGTGATATACACCATATAAAATTCTACCCAAATCACAACTCAATTACAGTGGAGCGACCATCAATACACTTTTACTCTTAAAATGTGTTTATCAAACTAAATAAGGTCTTCCATGGTTGAGGTTTTTGTCACTGTCACTGGATTCTGTTTATCCACTGAGTTGCCTATTAGCCCTCTTGGGCAGCTAGAGAAAAAATTAAAAGATGGAAAATAAATGAGGAAAATTCTATCTGGTAGATCATTTTTTCTCCACAAAGTTTAAAAAATTAGTTTCTGCCCAGGTCATGAAAAATTCCAATCATCTTTTGGACCATAGCCTGAGAATCATTTCATAAAGTAATATCACAGATGATGTTAAATTAATCAGTCCTCTATTAAAACTGATAAATTCTAGCATTGGTTCCTTCTCAAGGAACACCTGGGCATTTTAACATTAGACTCTTGAATTATACTCCCTAGATTTTGCCACCTCTGCCCTTCCCAGATATGGCCTATAGAGTGTTACCCACACACGCTCATGCTAGAGCTCTCTGTGCAAATCATGTTCCACACCCATGAGGTCTAAAGTACAACAGGGGTTGGGGAGATGGCCCAGCAGTGAGGAAGATGCTCTCACAGAGGACCTGAGTTCAGTTCCCAACATCCAAATGGAGACTCATAACCACCTATAATTCCAGCTCCAGGACACCAGATGCCCTTTTCTGGCCTCCAAAAGCCCCTGCGCGCGTGTGTGCGCGCGCGCACGCGCGTGTGCGCACACACACACACACACACACACACACACACACACACACACACATACACACAAATTTTTGAAATAATAATCTTTAAGATGATGAAGAAAACTGGCCTCAGTTCACCTGCCAACATGCATATGACTGTCAACCTGAACCTCTAACGGCTGTGCAAACCTTCAGGGTTCTTCGGGTTCCCATTTCTCTGTTTATTTTTACTACATCTGTGTGTGCGTGCGTGCGTGCGTGCGTGCGTGTGTGTGTGTGTGTGTGTGTGTGTGTGTGTGTGTGTGTGTGTGTGTGTCAGAAGACAACTTCAGGGATTCAATTCTCTGCTTCCACTATAAGGATCCCAAAGGCTGAACTCCGGGTTGTCAGGCTTGGTGACAGGATCTCTTTGCCACTTTGCCACTGAGCCAGCTCACTGGCCCTGGATTCCCTTTTCTCAATAGAACAAAAGTGGAGATTCGGGAGAGGGGGCAAAGAAAATGTGTTAAAGGCGTTGTGACCGCAGCTGTAAATTTTATGCAAAGTTTGCCATCACAGACTCTGCCCCGCGCCCATCCATCTCAGCAAAATCACCGGTTCCCTTGCCACACAGACTGTGTTATGCTAGTGCAGCTGATCACTTTAACCCCCCGATTCTTTTTCAGGCATGTAGTGATGTCGGAAGAAGAGAGACAGGGAAATACCCAAATCCCACCAGAGTTCCCTTGCTGCACCATAGGGACCAACATTTAACATGGTTAATTTTTTCCTTTAAAAATGGGGGGTGGGTGGGGAGAGATGAACATTTCTTTGTCAAGAAGCTTTTAGTCATCGTGACACCAGGCTTTCCTGCAGCAAAAATATTACTGATAGTATTTTGCCTGTGAAGTGCATTTGTTATCAATATGCACTTAAACCCATGCTCCAGTCTCGATAGGGAGGCACCTGCTCTGCCTCGAGATCAGCTAATACCTCGGGGATACATCACTTAATAATTTAGTGCTAAACCATTTAGCATTTTAGCCCATCATCGCTTATATTACACACAGGATCTCAGTAATGTCTGCTAAAATTATGTGTTAGCCGCCTTATGTGTGTGTAAAACTTAATAAGTCTTCTTTCGCCCCTCAAGTTTAATAACTGATTTTCTTACATTTATGGATGTGAAATTTTATGGCTTGTGGATATAGCCTGAACCTAAATCTTCATATCTTATAAATTGATTTTTAGTTTCCTTTTTGACCTTATGAATTTCAATCAGACATTGACCTCTTGTTGCTCGTGAATCTGACTGATTTAGTGTCTCCTAACAATAATAGTGAGAAAGAACATTATCACATGAGGCCATGGGGTTTGCACAAACTCATAACTGGATCCAGGGAGGCTCCTAGAAACCCACAACCACTATCCAAAGCCGGCATTTACTGGGCTGGCATAGTCCATCCCTGTTTAGGCCTCAAATATGCCGAGTGCTAGGAAATTCCCAGGGGAAGATGTGTTGGTTGGTTTTCATCAACCTGACCCAAGCTGGAGTCATTGTAGAAGAGGGAACCATGACTGAGAAAGGTCCTCCAACAGATTGGGCTGTGGGCAAGCCTGTGGGGCATTGTCTTGACTGAAGATTGATGTAGGAGGGCGTAGGAGGGCCCCGCCCACTGTTGGCAGTGCCATCCCTGAGTAGATGGTCCCAGTATGTTTAAGAAAGCAGACTGAGCAAGCCATGAGGAGCAAGCCAGTGAGCAGCACTCCTTCAGGGATCCTGCCCTGCTTGAGTTCCTGCCCTGACTTCCCTAAGGATGGAGAGTGACCTGAGAGCTGTAAGGTGGAACCAACCCTTTTCTTTCCAGGTTGCTTTTGGTCATGGTTTTTATCAAAGCCACAAGAGCAAACTAGGACTCAAACTGGACTGTTTACCTGCCATGGGAGAGACTCCAAGATGCTAATTCTATCTGTTTGGTTGTGACTGGAAAGAAGGGGAAGGTTGCACTACAGTCATGTCAGTGATGGGAGGACACTCACGTGTTTACCCTGGGGACAGGGAACAGCTCACGCGGCTGCTGTTTCCAGCAGCATTGCCGAGCCTCTGTTCTGGATTGTGACCGAAGAGTCGGCAGCAAAAACAGACAGGCCCAAGGATTCCAGCTTTGTTTCCTGGCTGAGCTAATTTAGTTTAATTGGCTTACTGAATAACTAGGGGTTGATGCTCATTATTCCTTATTAAGGGAGATGCAAGCAAAACAAAAGGCGCCCCTTCCCTCTTGTTCTCTCTTTGTTACGAACACAGGGGCCCAACTTCACTGCAGTGTGATCAACATTTCTCAAAACTGAACTCTGGCTTTACCCACGAGCTTCCCCTCCATGATTCATTCCCTCGAAAAACCTAAAAATCCCCCTAGATTGCTACAGCCTAATGCTGGCACCAGAATGCTGACTAACAGTGAAATTACTTGGGGGAGAATATATCTTTTCTGCTGAGAACTTAAGTAGTTGCCCTACTTAACACACTTGCTTTGTCAGTGGCTGCTAACAAAGAAGAAGAAAGCTGACCTTCAAAACTCAGATTCTGACTTTAAATCCCATGTCAGGTTCAACCATTTAGACTCCAGACACCAATGGCTCATGTCAGCCCACCAATACACAGAGGCTCGAAACAGCAGCCACGGGTTTCTATTTGAAGGAATTTTCCGGGAGAAGGCTGCTTTTGTTTCTGTCTGCTTGCCCTCACTCTGGCTGGCAAGTTCATCTATCCCGCTGTGGTAACATTCCTTCACAGGTATTAGAACTAATCTCTTCAGAATTCCCATGCAGACTGAAGTCCAGCCGCTCTCCGGGAATCCTCCAGGGCTCCAGCACCAATGAGGACTGCTGAGACACCCAGCCTCATGGATCACTTACCAAACAACTACCAGGTCCTCAGCCTCTCCATTGTTGGACTACCTGGACCACATTCTGTCAGCCAGCCTGATAAATCCCATTTTAATGTACAAATTCATTCAATAGTGGTTTGTCTTTACAGAAGCATAGTGTGGGGTTGTTGCTGTTTTGAGTCACCGTTTCAGGCCTAAGCCTGACCTCAAGTTTGCTAGGTAGCCAAAGCTGACCTTGAACTCTTCGTCCTCCTGCCCTCATCAAGTGCTGGAATGACAGGCATGAACCACACTTGGCCACCCGTTGGCCGTTCTGGAGAGGAATGTACCGACACATTCAGAGCTTCTAACAAAGATGCACACACCATGTGGTCCATGAATGAGGCCTATCGTGGAGTGATGAGAGTGAACAGAAGAAACTTACATTTTTTGAGAGCAGCACACATGACAGCCTTGCCACCAGAGGATCGGTCTTTGAACTTTCCTCTTGCTGGACTCTGGGGAGAAACTGTCGAGCGGTGGATGGTTGAAGAGTCAATGGTTTGAAGAATCAAGGGTGACGTGGACATTATGATTACCCAACCATGGCATTCGTAGTCTTCAGTCTGGATCCGTGAGTGTTTTCACCTCCCATCCTGTTTGTCCTAGCCTAGTCCCTAGCAGAGACACCCACAAGTGTCCACCACTGCCTGTATTGTTTTTCATACTTATTTGAATGATACCAGACTTGTGAAAGTCTTTGTCTAACATTTGCCTTCCATCTAAACTGCTGGTTTTAGAGGGGAAATTGGGACGTCATTTTCAGCAACCAAGAAACAGCATCGACTCTTATGGATAAATGTGCATTTTTATTGAAAATGTTTAGTTAAGATATGAAGCATGCATTTTTTAAAGAAATTTCTTCTTCAGATGAAAGCTACATAGCTGGTTATGAAAAGCACTGGGTGGTGTTCACAGGGATTAGACAGTGCAGGAAATGATGTATCAGTGAATAGAAAGAACTGGTCAGGACAACAGTAAGCCGTGACAAACTCCAAGAGGCCTAATGTAGAGCGAATCAGAGCCCCTATGGGAAGGAAGCAGACAAGGAGATTGACTTAGAGATGGGTGAAGACCACAAAACTATAGAAGCCCAGTGAACTCCAAGCACAAGAGATACAAAGAAGACTAACCCAACACACAACACGAGTGCTGATGGCATAAGGAGACTGAACGTGAGCACCCTGGATGGGCACGTCCTTGTGGAAAGTGTGCACTGAGCCCTAGAGGTGAAGGGAGAAACCAGAGACTTAACTTTGCAGTCCTTGGCAACAGCTTCTGCCACTCAGTCGTTGGGTGACCGTGCACACTCTAGCTCTACTTCAGCAAGAGACGACCTTTCTCAGGACCATCGGTTTCCCAAGACACCAGAGACCAGGCTTGATCTCCTGAACTCCTGATTCTCCTGCCTCTCCAATGCTGAGATCAGGAGTCCAGGAGATGAAGCTACAAGGTGAGTCAGAAGCCTGCCTGGGTTACATGAGGTCCTGGAGAGAGAGAGAGAGACAGAGAGAGAGAGAGAGAGAGACAGAGACAGAGACAGAGACAGAGACAGAGACAGACAGAGACAGACAGAGACAGAGACAGAGAGACACAGAGAGAGAGAGACAGAGACACAGAGAGAGAGAGAGAGACAGAGAGACAGAGACAGAGACACACACACAGAGAGAGAGAAAGAGAGAGAGAGACAGACAGACAGACACAGAGAGATCCAATTGTTCTATTTGTCTTGGAAAAGCCTATGAAAGAAAAGGTAGAGCCATGTGGTCTAACAATGAAGGGGTTAAATCCTAAATTCTGTTCCCATTCCAGACCCTGTCATACGAAGTATGCTGGGTTTTTTTTTTTTTCTCAAGCTATCACTGGGCTCACAGTTTATGGGGGTTCAGTCCACCATGCCAGGAAAGGCATCAGAAGCTACGGCTGAGAGTCCTCGCATGCAGGTAGAACAGGATGCTGATAGCCTACTAAGAGGTGGGAGCACCCTGAGTCTACAGACCGATCTCTGCTGGCTGGGCACCCTGGTCCAAAACAGGCCATCAACTGGAAGCTGTATATGCAAACATGAGAGCCTGTGGGAGACTGACATTGCCACCATGGCATGGAGGAGAGGGGACACAGTTCTGGAGCAGGCTGGGCTGCTTCTGGAATTCAGACCTGGGCAGACATAAAAACAGATGTGTAACCTCAGTGATGACAGCCACCACAGCACAGGGCAGCCCAGCCCTTCTGTGCCAGGCGGGGTCGGCAAGCAAACCATACAGTGTCCACTCTCGCTTACAGCACAGTACCCTCTCTTTTGTCCCTCACACATTGTCACCCCACACCAGGGTCATGCAAGTTGACCTTGGCCTCCAACCTCATGCCCACCAAATGCCAGGTAAAAGTATTAACGGTAGCACAGAGGGAGCCGTGTCCCAGTGTATATTAACCAAGTTGGAGATTCTGTGAGAGTCATTCCATCTTTACCCAAGGACCTTCAGGGC
Organism: Cricetulus griseus; assembly: GCF_003668045.3. Classification (NCBI taxonomy): domain Eukaryota; kingdom Metazoa; phylum Chordata; class Mammalia; order Rodentia; family Cricetidae; genus Cricetulus; species Cricetulus griseus. The sequence continues at coordinate 10,279,042 of NC_048599.1, forward strand.
AACCACAGCTCCTTGGAGAGACAATTTCACTAAGGGATTAAAATATAAAGTCTTTAAAATCTGTAGTGCTTTTAAAATGAGTACAAGGGGCTGTGGGAGGGGGGTGATCAGTGGCTGTATTAGTTACTTTTAGCTGCTGGGATAAAACACAACGTCCAGAAATGAGTTGTGGAAGAGTTCATTTGGATTATGGCTCCGAGTTGAGTCCACAATGGCACAGGAGATGAGGGAGCAGGTGGCTGGAGCCGGAAGCTGAGAGACCACGTCTCCATCCACACACAGAAGCGGAGGAAACAAACTAAAGGTAGGCCGAGGCTGGAAACCCTCCAAGTCCGTCTCCAGTGATGTACTTCCTCCAGAGAGTCTCCACCTAAAGGTCCCTTACGGTCACCAAACAGGGTCAAACATGTGAGCCTGGGCGGAGGACCACTTTTCATTCACACAACCACAGTGAGCAAAGAAACCATTTGCTGCACAAGCACAGTGGCCTGAATTTGGCTGCCTAGAACCTACCTAAAGATGGGCACCTGCACAGCACATCTGCAATCCCAGAACTCCTCGCCTGTTGTGTGCAGCCATGAATCACAGAGATTCTTCTCAAATATGGAGCAAAGGGAGACCCACCCCTGGGGTTCTCCTCTGACCTTACAGGTGTTCTGTCATTCACACATCTGCTTGCTCGCTCACTCTCCCTCCCTTCCTCTTTCTTCCTCTCTCTTTCTCTCTCTCTCTCTCTCTCTCTCTCTCTCTCTCTCTCTCTCTCTCTCTCTCTCTCTCTCTCCCTCTCTCTCCTCTCTCTCTCTCTCTCTCTCTCTCTCTCTCTCTCTCTCTCTCTCTCCCTCCCTCCCACCTCTCGTGCAGGCACACAAGTGTACACACATGAACATATACAAAAGAGCAACAGAGAGAAATGTAACAGACTTGCCAAAATCAACTCTATACCAAAAACAATGACAATATTAATACATCAATACGATGTAGATGGTTTCTTGTTTTGTTTGTTTATTTATTTGATTTGTTTTGAGACACATTCTCACTATATAGCCCCAGCTAGCCTCAAAATCACCTGTATCTGCCCACTGAGTGCTGGGATCAAAGGCATGCACCACCACACCCAGCTAAATTGGCTTCTTACATTTATATTTTATTCTTGCATTTTCCCAAGCACACATGGCTGTGATAAAAAGTGGGGAAGCTCATATTCTCCTCTTTTAGCATCATCTTCACCACTAAGGCTACACTGTAATCTAGAAACATCTCAAGTTCAGAGAAAGGTGAACTACTTGCTAGTTTGAGGGCCTGAAATGTGACCGTCTTCCCAAAGTTATCTGAACACCTCTAGCAACAATTCCCTAAAAGAAAAAGGGATGAGGGGGGTCCATGAAATTTCTGCTTTTCCAAATGACATCAAATTATTGGCAAAAGACAACACAATTATGAGACAATCAATCAGTATTTGTTTCTCCTGGTGTTCTGGGAATGATCTCTCATTCTGTTTTCTGGGGTCCCTTGGAAATAAAACTCTATAGGGGAAGCCACATGGTGTCCGAGACTTTTTTATATGCCTTCATTTCCTTTCCTGTTAGATGGAGTGCGAGCTACTATATAAATCTGCCCCTTTGTGTTTATCCTGCAGTTGCCTGTCAGAGCAAATAAGCTTGCTTGGCATTAGAGCCTGGAAATGAAGCTGCAGGAGAGTAAGTCCCTCTGGTGAAGCCAGCGTGCTGTGGCTCCCATTCCCAGTGGAGCTGGCAGCCCACATCTGCAGCAATCACAAAACCTTGCACTAGGAGAGAAAGAAAAAGTGTTTTGGAAGTGCATTTATACACCCAAGGAAGCCAGTCACCTCCCTTAACTATAAAAACATCTGCTTTGCAAATAGCCGCATCAAGATTGGGTCTGGGAAAGCGAATTCTCTCTGATGCTATTAAGGTCATTAAGAAGAAAATCCATTTCCCGTGAGCTTCCTTTGCCACTGGGTCAAGATCTGAAGTGTGACATCTCAGAAAGATGGTCCCTTCAGATGCAGACAGAACCAAGGTAGGTGCTAGTGACCCCTAATCTTGACCCTCCCTGTTTCCCAGACCCCGCCCATGCTCTGTGAATGAGGGGCAGAGACGTTACTAGCACTCCTTATGGGCTTTGAACCGATGGACATTGACATACATTACCTGTGCCAGTCCACTCACCACTAAGAAGCATTTATTTCTGCTCATTTTACAAATGAGTTTAGGGCTAGGCAGGTGACTCGGTGGATTAAAGAGCTTGTTGTGCCTGTGTGAGCACCTGACTCTGGATCCTGCTGTCCACATAAAGCCAGGAATGACAGCATACATCCACAACCCAAGGTCTCCTATGGAGAAGGGAGGCAGAGACTGGGGAAACCCTGCAAGTTCATTGGCTAGCTATCCTGGGGTATACATCGCAAACAACAAAAGAATTAGTGGCCAGTGATATGGCTGCACCTTCAAGCATAGGGACCTGCCTTTGACCTCTGGGACCCACAGGTAAACAGAGAGAAACAAATTGGCCTCTGACCTTACAATCACTATGGCGTGTGTGCCCCCACAAGTACCCACACTGATAACAACAATGACGATGGCAAATTGTTATGGGATATTTGTACACTGTGTGAAGATATGTTGCTGTGATTGGTTTGGTTTAATGAAGAGTTGAATGGCCAAGAGCTGGGCAGGAGGTATATGCTGGCCATCTGGGCAGAGAGAGGGGAAATAGAAGACTAATTGAGATGCAAGCGAGATGACAATGAGACATTGAGTGAGCAGGACACACAGAATGAAAGAAAGGTAAAAGCCACATGGTAAAGTGTAGATTAATAGAAATGGGCTAATCTAAGTTATAAGAGCTTAGTTAGGAACAAGCCTAAGCTATAAGCTCAGCTTTCATAATTGATAAGAAATCTCTGTGTCATTATTCGTGAGCTGGCCCCCAAAAAATTGTCTACAATAAATGAAATAAAAATGATTTTGTAACCAGACTATTTTGAACAAACTAAAAGTATACAGAGAGAGAAGAAAGGGAGAAAGGTGAGAGAAGAGAAAGGGAGAAAGCAGAGAGAGAGAGAGAGAGAGAGAGAGAGAGAGAGAGAGAGAGCACTTGCCTCAAACACACAAGAGCCTGGGTGTAATCCCAAGCACAACAGAAAGTAAGAGATGATGGTGCACACCTGTAACCACAGCACTTCTGAGGAGGAGGCAGGAGAAAGAAAATTTCAGTGTCATCTCCAAGCTACATGAAAGACCAGAGGTCCTGTCCAGCCTGAGCCATATTAAAGGCTGTCTTTCAAAAAGGAAAGAAACTGTGTTTCAACTAAGTAACTTGTCAAAGAGAGATCATTACTCTTCCCAAGCATCCATTAAAATAAACACACAACTTTTAAAGGACTTCATCCAAGGACTACAGTAGAACTTATCTCCCATCCACCCTCACACGAATCCAGGCTTTGAGGGATGCCAGGGAAAGAAAGGGGACAAAAGAAACATGATCTAAAGAATGTTGCGCCCGGCCACACCCTGAGTTTGTGCTCTGACTGCATTCAGTGTGCAAGGTCATCAGCAGGGCTTGTTCCTAAGCCAAGTGCAGCCCGTGAGCGAGCATGCTACAGTTCCCACTCGGGTCTCTCTGACAAAGACCTAGAAGCCAGCCTCAATACACAGCTGTGAGATGCAGTCCCAGCTCTACCAATCAGGCGCTCCATGGGTTTAGACCAGTGGTTCTCAACCATAAAATAATTCCATTCCTACTTCCTAACTGTAATTTGGCTATGTTATAGTCATTATGTAAATATCTATGTTTTCCGGTGGTCTTAGGTGACCCCTGTGAAACGTTTGCTTGACCCCCAACATGAGTCACTACCCACAGATTGGGAACCACTGGTTTAGACAAATTAGTGAAACCTTCTGTGACTCAGTTTCTCATAGACGTGTCCCTACCTTACATGGCCATGAAGGTGAAAAAGAATCAGAGGTAGTGTCCCACACAGTGAGTCTGTCACATAGGCAGCCCCGGGATGGCCCTGGAACACTAGCGCTGCTCACACTTTGTAAGCCTGTTACAATCAAATCTGAAATGTCTCCATCGGTTCATGTTTTGAATGCTTCACTGATGGGGACGTTCTAATCTTTAGTTGGTGGGGTATCATGTGTGACTTTTCTTGGTGAGGCATGAACAAATACTACTTACTTCAGGTAGAGAACTGACAGACCAAGAGAAACTGGGAGGTGACAAGGGTAATTCCCTGAAGCCACCAGGGTTGAGGTGACTTGTTACATAGCAATAGGTAGCTAACTCCCTAATGGCGATTAAATGTAGCTATTAGAAGTCGAAGTCTATGGTCTCGCTCCCTTTCTCTCTCTGTCTCTCTCTCCCTCCCCACAGATCCCCTTTATCTCACACACACACACACAAAATATCTTTTCACAAAAAAATAAATAAATAAAATCCCTTCACGGGGCAGTTTTAAGCCCTGCAGCACAGGATGAGGGATGAAAATAATAACAGTTTCTCCGTTTCTCGGAGAGGAGGCTCTACAGTAGTAATACTAGTCCAGTAACCACGTGCCTATCTCTCTCTCTCTCTCTCTCTCTCTCTCTCTCTCTCTCTCTCTCTCTCTCTCACACACACACACACACACACACACACACACACACAAAATCATGTCATCTATGGAGCTCAGAACTCCACCACCAACACCGTGAGTCTGGGTACCTGCTCTTAAGACAGCTACAAATCTGGGTGCAAGTTTGCATTTTCAATATCCATATGCAGACCCCCAGTGCTCCATCTCCCCCTGGGTCTCCACAACCCCCACCTTCTTTCCCTCCTCCCAGCTCCTCCCAGCCACGCAGCACACCAAAAGGGAAGCCTGCAGACAATATCTCTCATGCAGACCCTGCCTTTCCCTCTCTGTGGCATCTTTCCCATCTTGGCTCAGGGGAAGACAATAGGCTTCATATTTTTGTTATTAACAACACAGGAAATGGTCTCGGGCCTCTGCTACCCTCACAGTCACATAAAAACAAATCACCGGAAAGTCAACATGGTTCTACTGCTCCATACACCACTGTTCTAGAATGTTTCCAGACCACACAGAAACCTTGGCTTTTTTTTTCTCCTGGGTCCTAAAGATGGGAGGATCAACCTCTCTCCCATCTTGGATGCCAGTGTAGATCTGAGTGTGTAGCACACACACACACACACACACACACACACACACACACACACACACACACACACACACACACACACACACACACACACACACACACACACACACACACACACACACACACACACACACACACACACACACACACCACACACACACACACACACACACACACACACACACACACACACACACACACACAACACACACACACACACACACACACACACACACACACACACACACACACACACACACACACACACACACACACACACACACACACACCACACACACACACACACACACACACACACACACCACACACACACACACACACACACACACACACACCACACACACACACACACACACACACACACACACACACACACCACACACACACACACACACACTAACAAATGTCTTTTGTGTTATTATATTTCGCATGCATGGGTGTGTTTGCCTGCATGCATGTCTGTGCACCACACATGTGCAGTGCCTGTGGAGCCCAGAAGAGGGCATCAGATCCCCTGGAACTAGAGTTAACAGACCATTGTCAGCCACCACCATGTGGGTGCTGGGAATCTAACTCAGGCCCTCTGGAGGAGCTGCCAGTGCTCCTAACCACTGAGCCATCCCTCCAGCCCCAGCTGTGTGTATTTGTTTTGTTCAAACGAAGGAATGCTGTCATGGCACAGTGCTGCACATCAAGGACTTTAGCCCCTGAAGGGGCCTCACTGTTAGGAGAGGGGGGGTCAGAGGAGTGAATACTAGTTTCATAAAAACGATGGGTGTGGTGGTGACACACGCCTTTAGTCCCAGCACTCGGGAGGCAGAGGCAGGAGGATCTCTGTGAGTTCAAGGCCAGCCTGGTCTACAGAGAGAGTTCCAGGACAACCTCCCAAAGCAATACAGAGTAACCCTGTCTCAAAAAATCAAAACAAAACAAAACAAAACAAAAACACAATGGGTGTGGAATACAGAGAGCCAACTTAGTACTAACAAGAAGCCGCGTTCTTTTTCACAATCAAGGTGAATACCAACCTGAGCATTGAACGGAGCACACCCATGTTGGGCACCTGTCTGCCTGCCGTGTTCTGTGCCTGGTTGCTTCTGTACACATCATCCCCTCAGTCCCCAGAGCAAACAAATCCATCAGCACCAGTGGTGTGGAAACAGCTTCACATAGATGCAGAAGGCAGCAACTAGAGGCGGGCGAATGACAGCCTTCCTGCTCAATGCATAGACTGTACGGGCTGGGCTCGGGTGCTGGGCTCTGTTCACACACACATTTCAGGTGGCACCTGTAGATCCCATGACATCGTCTGCATATGTTAGTATCTTTTTTTTATCTTAGTCTTTGAGATTTCATTCATCCATGTATACACGTGTTTGGATCATGGCTCCTCCAACTCTTCCTACCCTCTCTCCTGCGATGTCCTTTCTCCTAAGCCCCTGAGTCCAACTAGTGCCGCCCATATACACGGAGGTGTGGGGTCCGCCTCTAGAGCATAGACAGTCTACCAGTGGCCACAGTCCTGAAGAAAACTGACCCTCTCTCCCACTACCAGTCATCAGCTACCAATCACTCCTCAGATAGGGGTGGAGCCTTGTGGGCCCCTCCCCTCCATGCTGGGACTTTGGCTGTCTTAATTGTGTGTGGCACCACAGCTTCGTGAGTTCCTGAGTGCCAGGTCCCATCGTGTCGGGAAGATTCTTTTGCACTGCCCACCTCCCCAACCTCTGGCTCTTACCGTCTCTCTGTTTCATCTTCTGTAATGTCCCCTGGACCTCACTTACATTTTATACATCAAAAGCGTCTCTTTGTTCAAGGACAGCAGAGATGTGTTTTGAACAGGGCCTGTGGGCATAGCCAACAATTGTTTTGTCAGTAAGGAGGAAGAGGGAATAGACATTGTGTGGGTGCCTAGCTTTTCTACCACAGGCTTCATTCTAGAATCTTCAAATCTAAGAATTTGGGGAGGGGGACACAAAGAGACACAAATCAGAGAATTCCCACCACAATACAGCTCACTAGAAAAACAATGGCCACGTAAACATGTCTGGCTGATGGTGCCAGCATCTTCCTCAATCAGTTAGATTGATGGCCGCTTTTCAAAAGCCTGACACTCCCCCACCCCAAGGTCACCCCTGCAGGACTGGAAGGTGGCATGGTTCCTTCCCTCAGCTCTCCTTCCTCACTTACTCCCTTGGTAAGTCACAAGCATGGGGATGCTTAGAGATGGGGAGACGCACGCCTATAACCCTTGCTCCGGGAGACTGAGGCAGGAGGATTAGAGCTCAAGACCAGTCTGGACCATATGAGACCATGTCTCAAAAAAGAAAAATTGAAATCATGTGCCCAGGAAGCCCACACTTAAGACAGTTTTGTCAAGAGAAGACTGACCACTCAGACCAGGGCATAAACATGTAATCACAAATGCCAGTTAGAATTAGACAAAGTCGCTTACGACAACATCGACTAGCTGTCAGCAATCTCTCATTGCACATAAAGAAAAAAGCAAGCTGAAGAACATTATATATAATATGCTCTGAAATGTACAAAACTTAACATGACTGCCCTTAAATCTGCTTAAATACATATGTCAAAAAGGCATCTAGAAATGTACAAGAGAAGTCATTAGCATTTGTTTCTATCGGTTACTCTTTCATCTTCTTTCTCTATTGTTTGAAGTAAAAAAAAAAAAATCTTTCTTTTATGACTTATATTTGCTTTTCTTACTTACAGTGGCTCATGCCAATGGTCCCAGCTACTGGGGAGCGGGGAAGGGCCGACAGGGAGAGATGTCTCCAGAGCCCAGGAGTTCAAAAGGCAGCCTGGGTAACACAGTAAGACCCTAAAAACTTCTCCATCATCCAGGGTGATTGGATGTCAGGATTTGGGGCGGATGCATCACTTGCTACACCAAAACTTCAATTTTAAAAGAAGTATAGGCTTAGCTTCAAGTCCAACTCAGCTCCCATGAGTCCACTTAGGCTAGCCCCTACCCTTGGATGTTAATCAACAAAATGTGGCTTAAGGTAAATACTAGAACTACGGTGTCCTCTGAGGGACAAATGGAGGCCAAGTGCAGAGATTCTGCCTGAGCTCTGAATCTTCAGCAACTATTTACTGTTGTTAGAGATGATGGCGCAGAATGCATACAAGACGTTAAATGTCCACAGATGGAAATTAGTCATCATTAAAATGTCCCGTGCTGCAGGAAAATGGATGGAACTGGAAGAAACCATTCTGAGCGAGGTAAGCCAATCACAAAAAGACAAACATGGTATGTACTCACTCATGTATGGATTTTAGACATAGAGTAAGGGATTATCAGCCTACAATCCACACTACCAGAGAAGCTAGTAAACACGGAGGACCCTAAGAGAGACAAACCTTGTCCCCTGGAGAAGGGGAAAGGGTCACGATCCCCTGAGCAAATTGAGAGCATGGGAAGAGGGGGGAGGGAGCTACGAGAATGAGAAGGGAAGAAGAGGAAGGATGCAGAGGTCATGAGGGAGCAGAAAGGTTGAGTCAGGTGTAGATTAGAAGACAGGGTGTGTGATAGGTAGAGTTTTAGTTGGAGGGTGGTAGGGGAGCAGGGGATGGAGAAGGGAACTGGGATTGTCATGTAATTCAATCTTGTTTATAATTCAAATAAAAAAAAAATGCCCCGTGCTGCACATGATGTCAGAGCCAGAGCAAGGGAGGAATGTTGTAAAATGCTGGCCTGTGGACAAGACATGGCTGCTGTACTCAGAAATTCAGAAACTCACAGGAGCACAAGGGGACACAAGATCAAACCAATCAAAATTCCAGCATGGTCTGGAGAGTGGCTCATGAGACCGCACCCCTCCTAAGGTGCTCTCTGCAGGTAATGGCTGCAGGAGGAGAGCCAATCAGTTCTCATGGGTGGCGTAGCCACTAGCATGTGGCCCACAACTCCACACTCCTGCTCACACAAGCAACTTTCACTGAACTCAGTGATTCTTTTTTTGGAAAGGACATGGAAGTAGGAAGAAGGGCCCCCAAGAGGGTGGAGAGGAGGAGAGGGAGTTACAGGAAGTCAATATGATTGAGATACCTTATACACATATGTGAAATCACCAAAGAATAAATGAAGAATATTTTAAAGCTAAGTGAAACACTGGCTATCCTTGGATTTTGTGGTCATAGCTACGTTCTTATGAAAGCATTTGACCAAGAGTGTCCATCTCCTTGCTCCTCAGCAGGGGTCCCCCAAGTCACCACCATGGGGGTCCTTTAGAGCCTGAACACCTACCTGATCAACATCAACAAAGTCCCAACAGCTCAGAAGCACTTAAAAAGTTTAAGGGGCAGTGCTCTGGAAGATTCCCGGAGACCTCAGACTGCAGGAGAGTGTTTGACGTAGCCTTCCCCACAGAGTCAACTTGTTCCGTCAGTAATCAATGGCTCATCGCTATTGCTACATGAGGAAATGCATCTGGCCTGGTATTCGTGGCTTGACGACTTTCACCAAACTAATCACGTGACAGAAACTCACATGACAACCACCAAGTTTTATCCTAGAAGAGTCATTCCTCTGCACACTATACCCCTAACCATGGTAGCTGTGAGGACGGAATGAGCTCATCTCTGTGAATGTCTTCATACAGTGGCTGGTGTATAAGAAGCAGGAGCAAAGAGGAGAGATGATCTGGTTTGATGAGATTTGAGCCATCGAGCTCTACATTATCCGAAGGTGGCTGTGGGCTGAAAACTTCGAGTGTCAGCCTTCACCAACACCCAGAATATATTTCAATTCTTCTCTCCCATCAGTCCATGGGGTTTTTTTTATTCAAATGAAAACAAATTTTCCTCCTAGCTTAAACAAAATAGAATTACATAGGTGATTCAGCTGCCCTGAGTCAAATGTGGGCCTCCAAAGCCTCACATAAATGATTTTGGATTTCCCACTGTTTTGAATTATCTCTGCCAATGCCCCCCTTATTGGCAATGATGACTGAGTGTTAACTACATTGCATGCAATTAAATTCAAAATATTTGTGCAGCAATTATATGGATTCATCAAACCTAATGGCGCAGTCACGATTTCATGTGTGCTCATCAGTACAGCTCAGAAAGAGGGGGAAAAAATTGGCATATAGAAATACGTTCCTGCCGGCTGACAAGGAAGCAAATACTGTCTGGCGGCCTCATATTAGCTGATGTCTATCGATAGTAAACAAAGAAGACGATGCTCACACTATCGATCCAGTTTTATATAGTCTTCATAGAGATCAGATACATCAAGAAAGTATTTGTTCACTGATCGATGAATGAGCCATAGTTAGCCCTAACCTTCTGCTTACACTTGTATTGTCTTTCTGTGTGTGTGTGTGTGTGTGTGTGTGTGTGTGTGTGCTTGTTTGTATGTGTCTGTAGGTATATTGCACAAGTATTTGGAGCCTAGAGACCAACATCAGGTACCTTTTTCAGTCATTCCCACCTTACCTTTTTGAGGCAAAGTCTCTCACTAAACATGGAGTTTAGCCTGACTGGGTGGCCAGCAAACCCCAGGGGTCCTCCTGCCTCTACCTCCCTAGTGTTAGCATTAAAGGTTTGGACCACCCTTCCAACTGGTGTTTTTGTTTTGTTTTGCTTTGCTTTCTTTATTTTGACAAGGTCTCACTATTTAGCCATGTCTGGCCTCAAACTCACTCTATAGACCAAGCTGGCCTCTGAGTTTACCAGAGCTGTTCATGCTTCCCATCGCAAGCCTTCTTGACTCTGTGCCCACCTGGGGACTGTATGGCTGTCCCTCCAGGAGGCCCCTGTGAGTAAACCTTGGCAGGGAATGAATTGTGAAGGGACACAGCCTCTGGCTTTCCCAGAAGTCCTGGGTTGGTGCTAGTCCTCAGGACCCCCACAAGGGACCATAGCCCTGGATGGTACACAATGAGACATGCCTGGTTGACATTCCTTCCTTTCCGGTCTCAGTTTCCCCAGGCCTTCACCTGTGCTTCCTCGGGTCATTTTCTAAGGAAATTCCCTGTGCCCACAGCCCTGGTACTGAATCAGCTTTGAAGAGAAACCCCTTGATCACAGTTTCTTTTGTGAGACTTTGACTCACTTAGGAAACTTGGTAGGTGTGGTGGACAAGGTCTCACTGTTGCCTTACTCTGACTCTTTAGGCTCCCATGGAGTTCAGGCATCATAATAAGCTCCAATATCAGAGTCTGTGACATATCAGACACACGCACATGCATACACACACACACACATACACACACACACACACACACACACACACACACACACACACACACGCAATTAATTAATTAATTAATAAAACTGGGTCACATACCATCTCCTAGGCAAAGGTACCAGGGGCACTGAAGAGCTCCCATGATCCTAGGTTTCCAAAATGGTGGCTCCCATGCTCCTGGGTAAAGTTCCAGTTTCTACCAAAGGTGATGCTTTTTTTCTTCTTCCTGGCAGCATATCTGGATGATACGAGTTCCTTCCATGGCCTGATCTGACACTCTCCTGGTTTCTCTGCACTCTCATCTTCTGTGAACCCTCTAGTAAATTCTTTCTCTGTTGACACAAGCCAAGGTTTATTTTCTATGAGGAAATTCAAAGGTGTTTGAATTTCTAGTAGTAGCAGCACACTACTACAGTGTGTTCCGTTCTCCTCCCATATAAAAATGACAAGAAATATCCCTTACAACATTGTCTGTGTTTGGCAACTGCTGGAGACAAGCTGAATATCCATCAGGAAGACTCTGGTCAATGATGAAGCTTCAAGTCAACAGCCAAAAGCTAACAAGATTGCTTTAAATGAGGAGCTACAGCCGGGCAGTGGTGGCACACATCTTTAATCCCAGCACTCAGGAGGCAGAGGCAGGCAGATCTCTGTGAGTTCAAGGCCAGCCTGGTCTACAGGACCAGGTAAGTTATAGGACAGCTAGAAACCCTGTCTTAAAAATAAAATAAAATAAAATAAAATAGAAAAGGTATGTGTTACCATGCCTGGGCTTTAAATGAGTATCTACAGAATTAAACTTTAAGCAGGAGGGGATAGAGAAATGGCTTAGCAGTTAAGAGCACTGGCTGCTCTTTCAGAGGTCCTGGGTTCTATTCCCAGCTCCCGCTGCATGGTAGCTCACAACCCTCTGTAACTCCAGTTGCAGGGGATCTTATGCCCTCATCTGACCTCCACCAACCACTAGGCACACACATGGTGCATATATGTACACACAGGCAAAGCACCCATACACATATTCCTTTTAATTGTTAAAGAAAACTGTGTATATAATTGCTGTGCTTTCTATCTTAAATGTATCTCTATAGAGCTGTGTATGTCATATGTTCAGGGGTATATGTTTTCATACACACAGAGTTTTATGCACATACAGATGGATATATGATTGACAGTCTTTAAATATCCCTCCTGCAAGGGTTGGGCAACAGGGTTTTCATGGACAAGGTGTCACCTTAACTCTCTTAAGTTTCTACTCATGGATATATATCACCTAATCTATAATAATTGATAACCATCTATCCAAAATGAATAAGATGTAAATGTCCATGTGTAAATGACGCTTAAAACTCAGAAAAGATGAAATTCATCAGACTTCCAGACCCTGACATGTCTTGTCTAAGGTAAGATCAAAGACAACATCTTCTTAGCAAATAGCTCAGGCAGGTTTGAGGTCAAGGAGTGCTTCTGAAACCTTCCATGGAATCTTGGAGATCAACAGTGATTTGGGCACTATTCTGGTCCACACTGCCCGTTTATCTGCACTCAGCCCAAATTCTAAGGCTGATCAATATTGAATTTTAACACAATAAATAATTATCGAGAGTTTTGCTGGGAAGAGGTCCAGTCACTGTTGTGCAAAGGCTTTGCCATGTGTGCAGAGGCAAGCATCACTGTATTGACAGGCCGAGGAGTCTGCTAGACAGGTACTAACTGCCCACAGGCAAAGGCCCCTATTATTTCACCTCTTCTAACACTTCCCCAGCTTCTTGGAATATTAAATACAGGCAATCATAAGCTCGCACTGTGTTTTTTATTTCTTCATTGAGATCCACACACAGGCACACCATCTTCGGCTGTCAGAAATCTAAATGTGGTGCAGTACTCCCACCAGGATTTAGGGCATGAGGACAAAGGTCACCATTTTCAGGGTGAAAGGTCACTGCTCTCTTTGAGCATTACAGTGCTCATCTTTCTGAGCTTAATGCTCCCGGCCCTTTCTCAACCTTTTTGTCTTTCTTTTCCTTTCCTTTCCTTTTTTTCCTTTTTCTTTCTTTGTTTTTAACTTTCCCTCCCTGGGCATGGTGCCAAACATGTAAGGAGGTGACCCACTTTATCAATCTATGACAATCTTTTTAAAGCCTCTGCCATTTCAAACCAATTTATTTTTATATGGCATCTTCCATTAAAAAATTATCTCAAAATACTTTGTCGAAAAGCAAAATTATGATAAAATGGTTTAAGCATTTAAAAAACGTCTTGGTTGTGAAGATCAAGACTTAAGCACATTTTAACAGTCTCCTGTAAGTTCAAAGCTCTTAGTGGAAGAGTTTCATTATTCTCAGAAATCCTGAGTTAGAGAACAGGGTGGGGTGGGGATGGGTGGGGTGGGGTGGGGGTGGAGTGGGACCTGCACTTGGGATCAGAATATTTGGAGTAAGAGAGACACTTAAAAGCTTGGAGGGAAGACGCAACAACACACCTTCAGCCATTTTGGTTAACCCTGTTCTGCTGACAGAGCTAACTGTCCCCCATCCTTGCCATGCCCCTCCCCCCATCCTTGCCATGCACCTGACCCTGTAAGGTTCCCCTCCTGTGCCTCTGCTCTGGTCTCTGAAGCTCATTCTCCATCTCCAAAACACTATCTAGAATCTTCTATCTGTCCTTTGGTTGTCCCCCAAACTTTGCTTTGAGGAATGTGGCAACCCAAATTGATGCCAGAACTATCCCTGGTTCCCAATCCTCCCCTCTCATCTGCGTCTTCAAGGTCCCTCCTTGCAGTGGGAACCTCTATTCTTACCTGGCAAAATGGTTTCAGTGCTGTGTTCTCTAGTCTTGCTCAGCATCCATTCGCCACTGCTCTGCATTTGACTTAAGACCTATGGAAAGCAAGGCCTCTCTCTGTGCTCAGAGATTTTTGTTTGGTTTTGTCTCTTTGCTTTGTCTGGGGGTGGGGGACTGGTATTTAATTCGTTAGTTTGGTTTGGTTGTTGTTTCAGTTTGTGTTTTGAGAGATCTCATGTAAATGAAGCTGGCTGGCCTTGAACACACAAAGTAGCCTAAGATGACCTCGAACTCCTGAACGTCCTGCCCTCCACCTCCCAAGTATATGTGTTTCAAGCAAGATTTGACTAGGAACAAAAGTGGATGCAAGACCTTGCTAGAGATTTCTATTTCTCTGGCCACATTGACTAGTTCAAGACTGAGCCTTATATATCACTTTGGGGTTTTTTCCAACTGTAGTTGGTTAACTGGCATGATGTCAGTCAAGAGCAGAGGCCCATGAGCCCTGTGATGCCAGGAGTGACTATCAGAGGCTTTGCAAGCCACTGGCTCTCTGCTGCAATCACTAACTCAACCACTGAAAACTCATAGACAAATGGGCATGGCTGCACTTGATTGACAAAAACAGACAAGCATTTGACCTGGAAACCCAGTCTGGCCTCTTGTCTACAGTACCTGGTGGCATTTTATTAATACCAACTCAAGGGATGCAACAACCTAAGAATGATAGGTAGAGGAGGAAGATGGGGACACTTATGGTGGCAAATTCTGAGCAGCTGTCTCTAGGTCTGAGGTAGAAGCTTCACCACACCCTAGTAGCTGGAACCAGCAACATCACCTGATACAATAAAGAAGTTTCCAGTTGTGAGCAAGTTGGGTATGGAGAAACAAAGACTCTCAACACCGAGAGGGGGCATGTAATCACCAAGACCGAGGGACATGAACACAAGGAATACCAGCAGCCACCAGAGGAAGAGACAGTGACCTCGCCCAGCCCTGTCAACATCTTGACTCTGGCCCAGCAACACAGATTTCACTTTCTGTCCTCCACAGCTGTGAGTGAACAAGTCTATTGCTCGAAATGACAAAGTATCTGGTATTTTGTTACTGCACTCCCAGGAAACTAACAGAGACAAGGAAAGTTTTAGACCATATTTTTACATGTAATAGCTGAAGTTGGGCTTATTCCCCCTCCTAAACAAATTAGCATTTCAATTGACTGTTTAGGTTATCATGTAACTGATGGGTTTCATTATGGAATTTTCATACAGGTGTCACCATGCTTTGTTCTTACCTGTCCCCTCCCCAACCCATCTTCCCACATCTCCTCTGCTGCTTTACATATACGTGTGTATGAAAACACCATGATGAAATCCATTAGTTATAATTAAAATAAATACAAAAAAAAGAAACTTCCTCACTTCCTATGAATCAGTAAATAGTGTAAGTCCTTGGAATTCAGAAGGGCTCCTTGTTGGTAAGTCCATAGCACATACATGTCACTTCACCTTTGAGAACTTTCTATTTGGAACCAACTCTAAGATCTAAACTGAAGGCTTGGAGATGGCTCAGTAGATAAAGCGCTTGTTGGGTAAGCATGAGGACAGTAGCTCAGATCCCAAACACCCCTGTAAAACCTGGAGATGGTTCAACCATCAGTCACTGCTCTTCCAGAGGACCTGAATTCAGTTCCCAGCACCTACATCAGGCGGCTCCCAGCCACCTGTAACTCCCAGTGACCTGACGCCCTCCTCTGGTCTCTCTGGGTTCTAGCTCACGAGCAGCATGCACTCACACACAGACATGCACACATATGCATAAATAAAAATAAATCTCTTTTTTAAAAAGAACTAAAATATAGATGACTCACAAAATCAAACCACAAATACACAATAGAGCCAGTGCCTCCAGCAGCCTTTCTTTAAAATCCAAATGTGATCACACAGCCTTCCCTTCCAAATGTGTGAGACAATTTATCCAGCTGCAAGTCTAACTTAAACTCTTGGGTAATCTTGGATTTGTTTGCAAGTGGGAAACCCAGATGTTCAGGGACTGAAAGATGCTTCTGGGAGACATGAGATGGATGTCCAGATGCCAACCACACAAACATGTTATTTTTACTCAACACACACAACACAGAATGGGAGAATGTCTCGGTTTACCAGAGAGAAGGGGGAGGAGGATGAAATGTGGGGAGTGTTTGGCCTAGAAACCCCCCCACCCTGAGATCAGGTGTGTCTTTAGGAAGGAGGCCCTTTTAAACTGGCTTTAAGTCATGCACACACACACACACACACACACACACACACACACACGCACTCACACACACGCACTCACACACACACATACACACACACATGCACACACACACACACACACACACACACACACACACACACACACACACAATAAATTGAAGCTTAGGGTTCCCGTCAAAATGGAGAAGTGTGCCAGACACACTGTGGCCTATGGGCTGAAAATGGATGCCCCAACATTACAGAAGAACTTTGGGTGACTGTCCAGGTAGCCAGACGTCTCTGTCAATTCTAGAGTTTATATATTTTCCTTCTGTGGTCTTTGATAGAGTTGAAGACAGATAGTTATGGTTATAGTTTTCTTCAGTTATTATAAAAGATAAGTTACCCTTTTTATTTAGACAGAAAAGAGGAGATGATGGGGGAAGTGCTTCTGTGTATGTGTTTGTCTTACTGGATGATAAGTAAAATACTGTTTGGCCAATGAGTCAGCAAGTTTGACAGGACTAGGAGTCAAAGAGGATTCTGGGAAATGTAGTAGAGAAATGGTGATCCAGGCAGGAAGTAACATAGCAAGGAGACTCATATTTAAGCAAGGAGAAACAGGAAGTACCCCCTTTTCCCCTCTGCTCTTCTTCCAGCAGCACAATGTGATACACCGGCAAGGAGGGACACCAATGGAAGGTGTCTGATAAGTTTTATAAAATATATAGATTTATGATAATTAAGACTGAGCTAACAGATGAGAATCCTAGTCATTGGCCAAGCAGCATTTGTACCTAATATAAGTCTGTGTATTATTTTGTCCATCCACCCAGCGGGCAGAACTCAGGCGGCTGGCGGAGACCACCCACATGGCAGTAGAACTCCGGCGGCTTTTGGCAGAAAGATTTATCGTAACACACAAACACACACACACACACACACACACACACACACACACACACACACACAATAAATTGAAGCTGCAATGTGGTCCGTTGCCAAGATGAAACACAGGGAAGCGTCAACATACCCAGGGTTTGGGTTTTGTCTGAGTGGCATGTACGTGACATTTGGAAATGGTCAAATTATCCTTATAGATGACACTTACAAAGGAGCTATGGGCTAGAGACATAGTTCACATAGTTCATATATAGGATACAGACAGCTTATCAAGTAAGCACAAAGCTTGGGTTCAGTCCCCAGTACTGAATAAAACCTGGAATTTTAATCTTGACAGTCAGGAGGTAGAGGCAGGAGGACTACAAGCCCAAGATCATCCTTAACTACAGGCCTCAGCTATGCCATGAGTTTGAATCTAACCTGCAGTATACGAGACCCTGTCTCAAACAAAGCATGCATTCATTTCTCACTGTCCTTGACTATTGATGGGATGTGACTGGCCGTTTAAGGTTCCTGTCTGTAACTTGGAACTGTAGGTAGAAATAAAGCCTTTTCTCCTAAGCTGTTGTTTTGTTGGGAAGGGTATTTATTTGTTTGGTGTTTTTTATTTTATTTTTGTTTTGATCAGAGTATTTTATGACTTCAACATAAATGAAACTAAGACAACTCTAAGAGCATATTTCACCAACTCACTCATTCCCAGCACTCTGAAGACCGGGTCCCTCTTTCTCCATGGTAACGTAGAGCTACATGGACACTTTCCAGAATATCACACAGCTGGACCAGTACAGGAAAACACACAGCCTTCACACACTGAGACTGAATCTATTCAACAGCCATCTGGTGGATCTCTTTTATTTATTCTTGGTGATGAGAAGCTATTAGCTGGCTTCCAGAGAGCCAGTGCACACTGGTGGGGAATGTCCTTCTGTGTATATGCTTATCTTATTGATGGTTAAATAAAGTACTGTTTGGCCAATGAGGCAGCAAGTTAGGTGGGACTAGGAGTCAAGGAGGATTCTGGGAGATGTAGTAGAGATCCAGGCAGGAAGTGACATAGCAAGCAGACTCATATATAAGCAAGGGCAAGAAGGAAATTTTTCCTTTTTCTCTTCCTCCTGCTCTCTGCTCTGGAGCTGCCATGCAATCCCGGCAAGAGAAGACACCAGCAGCTGGTATCCAATAAGATAAGTCTTTATGATTGATACTTAAGACTGAGCTAGCAAGTAATAAATCCTAGTCAGTTGGCCAAGCAGCATTTGTACCTAATATAAGTCTCTGTATGTTACTTGGGACCTTAAAGTGGCAGCGGGTGGAACTTGGGTGACCTGGAGGAAAGACTTACTTATTGTTACAGCACACAACGCCCCAGAACCTTCCATACCATACCTGAACAGCCAAGAAGCAGACCCTGCAGAGGACACATGTGAATCCAGTTTGCTTTTCTTCCCTAACCACCAAAATTATTTCCATGTCCCCTTGATGGCCACATAGGCAGCAAGAAGCTTGCAGAGGGTCCTCCTGACTCACATGTCAGAGAGCTAGGAAGCTGTCCCAAAGTATTCACAATGCTTGTGTGCTGGTTTGAAAGAAAATGGTCCCAAAGGGAATGGAACTATTAGGAGGTGTGGCCTTGTTGGAGTAGGTGTGGCCTTGTTGGAGGAAGTGTGTCACTGTGGATGTGCACTTTGAGGTCTCATATGCTCAAGCTACACCCAGTGAGACAGACTACTTCCTGTTGCCTGCACAAGAAGTAGAACTCTCTGCTCCTTCTCCAGCACCGTGTCTGCCTGCACGCCACCATGTCCCACCACGATGATAATGGACTGAACCTCTGAACTGTAAGCCAATCCCAATTAAATGTTTTCCTTTATAAGAGTTGCTGTGGTCATGGGGTCTCTTCACAGCAATAGAAACCCAAACTAAGACAGCTTGCATTCCGTAGAGCTACAGATCACACACCCAAGTCTGACTGCATTAGCAGTAGGTGTGAGAATGAGAGGGGCAGACAGAACCAAACTCACCTGCAGGGGACTGTGCTTGGCAGGAGATATCTTAGTGAGCATTTGACTGACAGATGTCAGAGAGCACATCAAAGCCAGACTCCCTCAGGGTACTCTACCTGCATCCAACCTGCAGCACGACCATCTATCTTACATGACAGAGCAGTGCTAAAAGAGGAACACTGCAAGCTGGGAAGATGGTTCGGTGGGTCAAGTGCCCACTGCACAGCATGAAAACCTGAGTTCGGATTCCCAGGTCACACACATACTTAAGGATGACCACATTCATGCAACAGCTTGGGAATTGCCAGTGATTTTGATTCCACAAGATGACTCTGGAACCAGGCTCCTGGTGATGAGTCCTCAGACTGGTTGATGAAGACGTGGCATGTGAACCAAGTGGCCTTATGGATGATATTCAGAAAGTGGTGACCTACGACTGAGACTATGCTGGCCCCAACCTAGGTCACAGCTAAGGGGACACACAGTGTGCAGTAAATGTCATGTGCACTTCCGTCGTATCTCTTAACCTGTCAGGAACACTCCCATCTCCTCCATGGCTCCCCACTGCCCAGCTCTTCCTTCCCTCTGGAACTCTGTTGCTCTCTACCATCTGTCTCTGCTTTCTCTTCCCCAAACATCACCAAGGCCCAAGGGACACAAGTTCCTCTTTGGAGTCAGGAAAGGGAGAAAGAGACACAAGCCACACCAGAGGCCCCTTTCACATGCACAGACTCCGTTGTGGGTAAGGAACATTCTGGAATCAGAGTGACTTTTATCCCATCACCCAGTTTCCAGCCTTGGAAAATCGCAGTGTTTTAGCCCTGGGAATGGGTGACAGTGGGATAGGTGACAGCGGAGACAGGTGACAGTGGAAAGTGAGTGGAAGAGGCACCTACTTAGCAGCTCCCGGGGCTGCACAATAGATGTCTCAGAAGATTCCAGGTGATTTAATATGGCCAGATTGTAGCGTCTATGCTCTGTGTGTTGACATTGTTGGAAGCCTACCCTTCTTAGAACCTTCACCCTGTGAGGTTCACCTCAGGGGATGCCCTGGAGATGTCACTTCTCTGCTGTGACCTCCCCATGACCTCGTTTCAGGCTGTTCTTTCTCTCTCTCTCTCTCTCTCTCTCTCTCTCTCTCTCTCTCTCATCTTTGCATGTGCAAAGCCTTAGGGCTTTCTCTTCTACTCAAGCACCAAGTTCTTATTGGTGTCTTTCTTAAGATCCTGGTCCCTCTACTGTCCTAGTCAATGTTGACTGTCAACCTGGCACAGCCTAGAGTCACCTGAGAAGGGGTCTCGGGTGTGGGATTGGGCCGATCATATTGGCCTGTGTGGACTGTGTTCATTGTGAACTGATGTATTTGCCCAGCCCACTATGGATTGAGTCATTCCCTGAGCACGTGGTCCTCGGCTGTACAGGAAAGCGAGCTGATCGTGAACCTACATGAGAGCCAGCAAGTCA
Source organism: Cricetulus griseus (assembly GCF_003668045.3). Classification (NCBI taxonomy): domain Eukaryota; kingdom Metazoa; phylum Chordata; class Mammalia; order Rodentia; family Cricetidae; genus Cricetulus; species Cricetulus griseus. The sequence continues at coordinate 10,299,857 of NC_048599.1, forward strand.
CATTCTCCATGGTTTCTGCCGTACTTCCTCAGCTGTTGGTTACCTGGTCAGGTTAGCTGACAAGCAAATAAAGAAAGACAACCAAACAGACACCTACCAAAGACAACTGGGGGGAATTATGTATGCCAGGGCTGTGCATTGTGTGTCAGCCAGAAGCTGTGGATATATAATCTATGTATTGTCTCCCATAACTCCTATACCCATGGCAGACATTACTAATCAATCACACTTCCCCTCTCTCTACCTCTCTATCTTGCTCCTCTTCGTTTTTCTCTTCTTCCTCTTATCTCTTTAGCTCTCTCTACTCTCTCTCTCTCTCCTCCCTCCATCTCTGAGCCCCAGCATGAGCATGCCTTTGAATTAGCTGTTATGAACGCGTATCCCGTGTGCTGGCATGCATAACTACTACAGCCAGGACAGACATTGCCAATCAATTGTGAGTTTTTCTTTAGATGCTCACACAACTTCAGAACCCCACAGGGAGTCGGGAGATGGCTCATCTGGTAAAGTGTATGCTGTAGAAGCACGAGGGCCTGAGTTTAATCCCCAGAACGCAACATTTTAAAAAGTCAAGGGCACTTGTGATCCCAGTGTTCAGCAGGCAGAGACAGGAGGATTCCCTGGAGCTCAGAGGCCACCAGTTTAGCCTACTTGGTTAGCTCCAGGCTAGTAAGGGATTCTGTCTCAAAAAACAAGCACAGTGCCTGGGGAACAACACCCGAGGTTGCCCTCCAGCCTCCACACAAAGACACACACACACACACACACACACACACACACACACACGCAAATATGTACACATCCATGTACACAGAGAGAGACATCTGGACCAGGACAAGATGTGCTCACCCCTCTCCTGAGTCTCCTCCAATTAGAATCACTCATACTGACTCTCCTCCAGTGAGAATCACTCATACTGACTCTCCTCTAGTGAGAATCACTCATACTGACTGTCATCCAATGAGAATCACTCATACTGACTGTCATCCAATGAGAATCACTCATACTGACTGTCATCCAATGAGAATCAACCACTCATTCCTGTGTTTTCTATAACTCCGTCTCTTCTCCCATCCTGTGAGCTTCCAAGCTTGCGTTCATTTGGCCTCAAACTTTAAACTTGCCACTGGACATTGCTCCCCTCACGATGAGTTTAGCGAGGCTATAGCCAAGAACTGAAGGCTTTGAAGCCAGCCAAGCTACCTCAAGCTAACCAGCCACTCACTTCAACCCTCTTCTAGGACCACCGCCCACACACACTTTCCTAATCTGAGAAGAAATTCTCACTGTATGCCTATCTGTGGACCAAGAAATAGATGCCTTAGGTTGGAGCCAACAAATATATGCCATCTAAGCTGTCACTACTCCTTCCCACGCTGGCTGAATAAATTATTCATTACAGGGAACCCATAGGAATTCTCAAAGGTTTTCTTAGCATAGAACCAGACAACCATTAAAAACCCAGCCTCCTTTCACGTGAGATGAACTATGATTGCAGGCCATGCTACATGAAGCCATGGGAATTCCCATTCTAAAAATCACATCACTCAGTAGCATGAATCAGGTGACCTAGGCCCCTCCCCCTCCCACTCTGCATTTCCATCTTGACCCCTTAGAGAGTCTCAGAAAGAATTAGGAATCCAAAATGTGCACACTGAATGGATTTAAGCAGCCAGCCAAACACTGCTGCCCCAGTGTGTAGGGCACGTGGCCGAGCCTGATGGGACATGTGGTCCAGTCTCTGGCATCCTGGGCACTGTAAACCATATGAATCCATTTCCTGCTTTATGTTGAGGCGATCTTACAGAAATAAAGCTCACAGCCTGTCACATCCCATTACATCAAGGCATGATGTCATGTCATAATTTTTTAAAGAATTAACTTTCGTTTGCGGTGCTGCGTTATGCCACGGAAGCTCTGGTCTCCCCTGAGGACTGTGAGTTTGACAGTGATGTCTTAATTCCCAAACTTTGGCAGATGAAAATGCAGAAAGCAGTGGCCAAAAACCGGCATTAGCAAGCTGGAGAGACTGCTCAGTAGTTAAGAGCATTGGATACTCTTATAGATGACCTGGGTTCAAATCCCAGTACCCACATGACAGCTCACAACCATCTAGAACTCTGGTTCCAGGGGATCTGGTGCCCACTTCTGGCCTCCACAAGCACTACATACATCCGGTGTGTATACATTCAAGTAGCAAAACACTCATAAAATAAAATAAGTAAATCTTTTTTTAAAATAAGTCTAGATATCTACAACAAGAGGGAGATCAAACAAAGCTTAGTGTATGAGGACAGCAAAGAGTGCCCGAAAGACACAGTCTCAACCCCCAGCGCCTCAGAAGGGACTTCCCTATTCACAGGAACCATGCAGACTCACCCTGCCACCTCATCTAAACCTCCTCACACCACACTCGTGCTCCCTAAGTCCCTTCGTCTCCCCTCCCTAACTCCCTCCCCCAGTGAGGCAGGCCAGGCTTCTCACCCTGTTTTGCGGGTGTATAATATCAATATGTCTTCATCAGCATAGGCGCTCTCTCATCCCTAGATGCCACAAGGTCTTCTCTGGATAAAAACAGTCACGTGTGCCTCCAGATGCCTCTTGGCGGCATGAGTGTCCCAGGTAGAGTACCCTAGCGTCACAGATTTCTCCTTCCCAGCTTCCCTGCTAGGACTTGCAGACATGAGCTTCCTGCAGCTTGAAAGGCACAGCCCTAGGGGCCATCATATTCTAGACTCCCTGGCCAATCATCAGTACAAGGATGTTTTTGTAAGCTCGTCCGCTCCAACTGTTCCTGCTGGGGAAAGGAGAAAGCCCCTTCTGCCCATCATCACCAGATACCAGCTCTTAAGACCTAAGAGGACCCCAGGAACATTCCACCTCTCCCCCTGTGGCCGCATTGGCTGCCCTCTCTGACCTTTGCAGCTGCCCAGTGAAGAAGATCCCTCATCTTAAAAAATCCACAAAGAACGGCCAGCCCTTACTGCCCTCTAGAGAGATTCTGGCAGAATGGCGGCCCAAACCCTCAGTCAGCAGAACATCACAGGGCAGCCTCCAGGGGCCACTCTGCCTGCAGTTCTAAAGCAAACAATCCATTTGCTGAATTTTGTATAAAGAGAGAGAAGTGTGTTCCAAACCCTTCCTTCCTTCGCTGCTTCATACGTGAGCAAACACAGGCTGGAACACTGACACAATCTGGGTCCATTTGTCAAAGAGATGGAGAGATGAGACCACAGTAGGGCCACATTTCAGACGTACAAATGCTACCTCTGGACCCTGACTTCTGGCTTACGGGATCCATAAAAAATAGCAAAATGACACAAACCTCCTACTTTTAGGTATCACAAGAAAGAAAACTAGGTCTGAAAAAAATAACTAAATCTTCATGTATGTTTGTTTGCCTTAGGTTTTTATCAGCAAGAACTTTCCAGAACATTCTGACATGACCCCACCCCAGGGAATAAAGGCTCTTTTTAAAGCTTTAGCTATTGCTGTCTTGTTAAGCACATTCCTGTTACCTCAGGACCAGCAGGACCCGGATGAGAACTTCCACGGAGTGAAGACAGACCTGCCTAACGACACAGGAGAAAGAGCTCCTAGGTCTCTCGCTCTCGTGTCACGCACAGGTGAGAACCAAAAGCAGTAACTTCAAGAGTGAATGCTTGAAGACGTTCGCTGTCAAGATCGTGCAGGCAATCAGGGCTTCCCAATCATTGCTTCCATGATGACAAGCAACAGCAAGAAAACGCAGGATGTTGATGCCTAATGGGTTTGCCCTTTGCCAGACAAATCCTTTTACCTACACCAGGGAAACAGAGTTTGTTCGGGCTCCTGAGGAGAGTGCACACTGCCCTCTCATGGTGACACTCGCTCATGATTTCATGGATTTTGGAAAGTGGTAAGTCATTACCACCAAAAGGAGATCGACCACCCCTCAGACAGATGCGAGTGGACAGTTTCCCGCCCTCTTGACCAGGAAACAAGCTGTTTGTTCCTTTGCTCAATAGCTGTGAGAACGCTGCCAAGATGGAAAAATGTCAGGGTAATACTTCAAATATTTGAACTCCATCAGACAAACTAACAAGCGCACAGGGCCACAGCCAGAAACGGTGAGCTGCAGAATAAAAGGAACTTCTGTCTAAACTTGAGCTGTCAATAGGCATCAGAAATGTTCAGATTTGGGACCAGCGAGATGGCTCGGCAGGTAAAGGATGCTCGCCACCGAGCCTGATGGAGCCTGATGGCCTGAGTTCTACCCCTGGTACCCAGATGAAGGAAAGAACCAACACCTGCAGGTTGCCCTTTGACCTCCACAGCACCCTGTGACCTGTTACACCCACTCGCATGCATGTGTGCAATAAACAAATTTAGAAAGAATCTTTCTGATTCAAAATTAGTCCACCCCACCCAAAAGCAGGGAGAAGTAGGAAGGAAGAGGGGGGGAATTGAGGATGTCGGGACTATTTAGCTAGAGTTATACTTTAAATGAATGCGGTAGAAAGTACAGGGGGTGCCAGGCAGTGGTGGCGGATCTCTGTGAGTGCCAGGCCAGCCTGGTCTACAGACTGAGTTCAGGACAGGCTCCAAAGTCACAGAGAAACCCTGTCTGGAAGAAAACAAAGGAAGGAGGGAGGGAGGAAGGGAGGGAGGGAAAGAGGAGGAGGGAGGGAGGAAGGGAGGGAGGGAGGAGGAGGGAGGACTGACAAACAGGGGGTAAATCCCACCCCCAGCCTTTTTGAAAGTCAAGGTACAATTAATCTTACCTCCTAAAAAGGAGGCATTCTTTACATTAAACTATCTTCATCTACCCCATTACAGGCGCGTCCTAATTCTACTAATTCCCAACAGCCAAGAAAGGGAAACTATTCACTTGGCCGCTAAGCTCTGGGAGCTGTTTCTGAGCTGGCACTGTTGATCTGCGGAAATGCAAATGTCATTTCTAAATTTAGCGTGAGAAAGCCAGAGAATCAGCATTTCTGTTGATGAAACACCTTCTCTGAAGTAGCACGTGCGGAAGCAAGTAGGCAGCTCGTTTCTCTGACACTTGGAACAGTCAGGAACCTTCCTTCCCAGCCCGGCCTCCAGGAGAGGCTCCCAAAGGATGGTGTGACTTCTTTCACTGCAGAGCCCCAGATTGTGACTCTAAGCAGGTCACTTCCTGGGCCTCATGATCCTCTCCTCAGAAAGAAAAAGTGAGACTTCACCCTGTCCCCTAAGGGTTGCGTCCTAGAGACACCCACACCCTCCAAATGAATCCAAAGAGACCCACGGTTTTCTTCAGTGGTGTAGCCACTGGTAACCGCACACGTTCCTGTAAATAACCCTCCCCAGCCTCCAGTAAGCAAGCCAGATCAAGTCATGGGGACACAAACACCACACACACACATACACAGACATACATACATGTACAAACACATACGTACACACACACCTCACACACATACAGACACATACACACCACACACATACATACACACACATGCACACACACATATACATACACATATATACACATCACATATACACATACACACACGTACACATATCACACACATACATACACACATCACATATATACACACATACACCACACACACACACACACTCGCATACATACCATACACACATACACACAGTACATGCACACACACACTTCACACACATACACACATATCACATACACACACCCAACACACACATACATACATATCATACACACGTCTCACACGTCATACAGCACAGACACACACAATATTATAATGAGGATGACTATTATGTGTAATTAATGCATGTTGATTAACTACTGTTCATAATTAACATATGCTAATTTTAAAGTCGTTTGGGGGTTTTATACCAAAAACAAGGAGGCCTACGCTGAACCAAACTAAAACATCTGTACTACAGAAAGTACAGTGTAGGATTCAAAACTACAGTTTGGGGACTGGGAGACGGCACAGTGGTTAAGAGCACTGTCTGCTCTTGCAGAGGACCTGAGTTCTGGTCCCCACACTCAGTACAATTTCCTGTCACTCCATCTCCAAGAAAACTGACAACCTCATTTGGCATCCACAGGCATCCACGCGTGTGTGTGTGTGTGTGTGTGTGTGTGTGTGTGTGTGTGTGTGTGTGTGTGTGTGTGTGTGTGTGTGTGTGTGTGTGTGTGATGTATGTGTACACATACAAATAGACAGTAAGTACATCTAGAAAATAACAATAAATCTTCATGCCCTAATTGCAAGGACAGTCGCCTCTGGCCCCAGCTCCTGCCCTCTGTCCTCCCTCCGTCCTCTGGAATACTCTGAATCCTCTGGAATCCTCACCAGCACTTTCTCATCTTTAGTACCGCAGATTCTTCATCACTGTCCACTGACACCCTCTAGACATGTCTGTGGGTCTCCAGCCCCAGCCCTGCAGTCTGTCACTCTCAGATGGAGGGTGCAGCTCACGTGGGAAGGGGCCTCACACTCAGCATGGTGCTTTTCGTCACAGCTGTTTCAGATTCTCAGTCTTTGTTTCATTTGTTTTGAGGCTGGAGGGTCTCACTCCGTAAGTAGCACAGGCTGGCCTTGAACTCACACTCCTCACATCTCGGCCTTCTCCGTGCTGAGAGGACAGGCCTGAGCCACACAGACTTAGAATCTTAATGCTTTGGACAAGGGCCATCACTCCCGGCTCTTCTCCGGGCCCCACAAACCATACATCATCACTGACGGCAGCTTTGTTTCCTTTGTAAACCAGACTCAGCAATTGTTAGTGTCAGCATGCCAGGTGGGGAAGCTGCCCTGTTTTCTCCATCAAGGTGGGAGGCAGTAGCTGCCTTGTTTTAGCCTGATCCAGAATCCGCCATTTCTGGGGTTGTACAAGTTCTCTGTGGTGCCCAAGAGGTCAGCCACTAGCCACTTGTGGCTGTGGAACACTGGACATGTAGTCAGTGAGACTCATGGGCGGGAACTTAAATTATAATTACAATAAATGTCAATTTAAAATAGCCAGTTCCAGGATAGCCATGGCTTCACAGAGAAACCTCTCAAAAAAACAAACAAACAAAAAATAGCAGTGGGACTGGAGAGACTAAACAGTTAGAGCTCTGGCTGCCCTTTCAGAGGACCAGTGCTCTGTGTTTGGTTCCCAGCGTCCATATCAGGCAGCTCACGACTGCCTATCACTCAGCTTAGCTATCGTTCTATTGCTATAATAAGACACCATGACCAAGACAACTCTTACAAAAGAAATCATTTAATTGGAGGCATGATCATCACAGTGGGAAGCAGACAGGCCGGGCCAGCAGCTGAGATGCACAGGCAGCAGGCAGAAAGAGACACTGGGCCTGGCACAGGCTTTTGGAACCTTGAAGCCCACTCCCAGTGACTCACCTCCTCCAACAAGGTCACACCTCCTAATCCTTCCTAAACAGTTGCCCTAACTGTGGAGAAGCAGCCGATATATGAGCCTGTGGGGGTCTTTCTCATTCAAGCCACCACAGCTCCTTCTGGTCTCCATGGACACCCAAATTGAGTGTGCACATATTCACACACAGACAATAAATAAATAGCACAACACATACAAAAACCGAAACTGTTTCACATAGTTGGTGGCTACTCTCTGTTGAGCGGGTCTTACCCATAATGCTCAGCACAGTTATTTAGGTACACCCACGAGATGTCAAAAGCTACTTCAAAAAAGTTCCCCAGGGCCTGGAGAGTTGGCTTTAAGGTTAAGAGCACTGACTGCTCTTACAGAGGACCTGAGCAAAATTCCCAAAACCCACATGGCAGCTCCCAACCTTCTCTAACTCTGATTTCAAGGAATCTGCCGCCCTCTTCTGGCCTCTGCTGGCACTGCACACACATGATGCATAAACATACACTAAGGGTAAACACCTATACACTTAAAATAAAAAATCATAAACCTTTTTAATAATGGGAAAAAAGTTCCCTGGCACTTGGGTGTGTCTAAGAGTTGACAAGTATCCCCAACAGTGTTCCAGGTTCTGGAACCACAGGTTAGCCAGGCGTTTGAAACAGCTCAAGCTGAGAGTCACTGCGTAGAATTGATGGGACAAGCTTGTCGTTGAATTGATTATTTAAATCCTTCCAACTCTTCCAGATCAAATAATACCAACATAACCACCATTTCTAGAACAATTTCATTGCCCAGAAAAATGTTCCAGCCACCACTAACATCGTGTTTTTAAAGCCACCCCCAATTTAGTCGCATTCCAGGAGAGGAAAAATGCATTTCTGCTAACCTTTGATCCCTGTCATTTTGACTCTTGACATGTCAGGAGTGGTGGATACCTACTTTTGCCCAGTCTCAAACCAATGTACAACACTCTGTCATCCAGTATTGTGTAAGCTAGACTTCCCTGGGGGAGCAGCAGGTGTCCCTGTGGAATTCTCTACAGCAGGTGACAAGTGGTGGCTTCTTACAGTATATTTTTATTTATTACATTTTTATTTTCTCTGTGTGTGTGGTGCACCTGCACACACACACACACACACACACACACACACACACACGCCACAGCACACTTGTGAAAGTCAGAGGACAACTTGCAGGAGTCAGCCAACTCCTCCACCATGTGGGTGGGTCCCAGGGATGGAACTTGTCGCATAAATTCGGCCACAGTCACCCTCACCTGTTGAGCCACCTTGGCAGGCCCAGTGTGTATTTTTTCAGTGTGTATTTTTAAAGCAGATGCTGTATGACTATCTACCAATCCTTCGACATCCCCTGCTATCGAAGCCTGCATCTCCTGTGACTTCGTGGGTTCCAGGCACAATGCAAGCGCAGCTCGTGCTGGGAGGACTGAGTGCCTGGCCCCCTCCTCAGCTCCCCTGCCGGACCTTTGTCCTGGACATTATTTTCAATCAACCGCTGGCTTGTGTGCTACTTCTACTGACACCTTCCCCATCAGCATCACGTACAGCCGTATAATAGATGGCAGAAGAGCTGAGCGAGGAACCAAGGACCCGCAGTAATTCACCCTGGGACTCACTGATGTCATAAACCGCACCGCCAGCTTTATGGGGAGCCGCGGAGCCCTGAACACACGCAGGGCTCGGCTCACCGGAAGCCATCTGTTAGGGAAACAGATTGAAATGCCGACCTTTTCATCTCTGTCGTTTACAGGGATTTCAAACTTTTGCTGTAAAATTTAAACTTTTCAGCCATGAACGCGTTAAGACTCCTTCCCAGAAGCACATTTGGCTCGGTATTGTCCCTGTGAACTGACAAATCGATTCATGGTCTTCCTGCCCATCTCTACAAACCCTATTCAAAAGAGGAAACGCATCCTGCTACGAAATCCTCGCCCCCCTCTCCATCCCCCAGCTGCTGACCAGGGCCTAGGAAGACCGGCCATCTGCTTTCCCAGCCTCCTTTGCAGCACAGACCAGCCATGTGATCCAGTTCTGACCTAAGAGATACAGAGAAGAGCATTCTGGGAGCTGGGGAAATAGCTCAGTGGATAGAGCATTTGCAAATGTGAGGTCCTGAGTTTGATTCCTGGAAGCCACGTCAGAATGTGGGTGTGAGGGTAGGCATTTGTTATCAGTTCCTGGGGAAGCAGGGGAACACCCAGAACTCACTAGCCCGCTAGCCTAGCCTACTTACTGGCAAGACCCGGGCCAGTAAGAAACATTGTCTCAAAAGAGAAAAATTGGGTGGGTGGAACAACTTTCAACATTGTCCTCTGTCCTCCGTACATACTTGTCTGCATGACACCCGTGCACACGGACCCACACACACAAACGAAGTGCATTATGGGAAGGACGTTTTTCTCATTGTGAGGATAAATGCTTACAAGGAAAAAACCCTCCCACCCACCACCTTTTCTTCCATCCTTCCCACGGCCACCGGCATTCCCCACTGGGTATGCTCAGCCTAGGTGTACCAGCTAGAATCTCACAACCCTGAACCCGTGTGACAGAGGACGAAAAGCCACATTGAAGGGGGGTGGCAGGCAAAAGTACAGGTGCTGATATCCTTGCTGGGTTCTTGGGTGACCCTACTGTGGCACAGACCCTCTCCTGGCTTCCTGTTAAATGGTTGACACTGAAGTGCTCTAAGTCAGGCGTTTGGATGCAAATCCCTTCCAAAGAAAGTGGTCCAGGGAGGAACTCACAGGGAGGTGGGTGACGAGGCAGGAAAGTGGGGGGGATACTATTTCATCCAGACTCAGTTCCCCAGGGGAACCACCCCCTTAAGGGCAAGTGACTGGGGCATTTACCCATACACACCCACCTGTTAGGGTGGAGAACTAATCTTGCCAACTGCCCCAAGCACGCCCAGACAGTCAGCTAGGGCTCTGAGGCAGTGTCTTAGATAATTTCCTGATGCTGGGACACAATCCTCTGACAAGAGCAACTTAAGGGGGAAACGGCACACTCTGGCTCAGAGTTGGGGAAATGTAGGTAGCAGGAGCTTGCAGCAGCTGGCCACACTGCATCTGGATGGATGGATGGATGCCCTAGCTCTGCTCCCTTTCTCTGAACATACAATCCAGGATCCCACCCAGGAAGTGATGTCACTGACAGTAGGAAGATCTTCCCACCTCAGTTAACAAAATCCTGGCAATCCCCCAAGGTAGGCCCCTAGTGTCACCTCCAAGGAGATTCTAAATTCATCCAAGTTGACAATGGACACTTGCCATTGAAGGCAGAGAGTCTCGGTGCTTGGGTCAGTCAATGAGCTGCAGAACAAAGCATGAGGTGCTGGAAGGTTCCAGGGGTGTGGGTGCCAAGCAGGATTTCATCAGCATCTTCCAGAACGTTGTTTGTAGCAGAAGTCCCCAACTTGCACAGCTCTGGAACTGTCCCCTGAGTCATTTGCTCCCCAATTTCCCCTACAGTCCCATGCTAGGGAAAGCATCAACACGTTCCCCGGGTTCTTAGCTCCCAAGGGCTACAGGTGCAACAGCAGCCCACACTGGAACTACCCCGGCTGGTGTGACCTTGTACACGTAGTGCTAGATCTGAAACGACAGGCTGGACCTGGAATACTGGCCATTGTCCTCTATCGGAGTCACAGGCAAGAACTCCCAGAGGCGAAATTAAAGGACAAGGAAAAGAACTGACCAGATGGCTCAGTGGGTAAAGGGGCTTGCCACCAAGCATAATGACCTGAGTTCAAGTCCTAGGTCCCACACTCCCAAAAGTTACCCTATGGGCTCAAAACATTAACACACACATACACACACACACACACACACACACACACACACACACAGAGAGAGAGAGAGAGAGAGAGAGAGAGAGAGAGAGAGAGAAACAGAGAGACAGAGAGACAGAGAGAGAAATGTGGAGGTGGAGGAGGGCTGGGAGGGGTGAGGGTAAGGCTGGAGGAGTGAGACTGGAAGGCTGGGGACAAGACAGTAAGAAGGAAAAGGAGAGCCCTGGGGAGTCAGCCTAGCACAGAGGAACTTGGAGGACTGGCAGAGGGGAGCACTCGCAGACTCTAGCAAGAAGCCCTGTTAATAACATATCAACCCCCATAGGAAAGGAAGGTAGGAATTTGGCCCTCACCCCAAACCTTCACGAGGTTGATATGATCAAAAGCTAAATGGGATCCTTGCAGGGGTTATCACCCCTCAGAAGGACAAACAAGGATCCAGGACCGAACTACACAAGATGCCCTGATCTCTGTTTGCAGACTAGAGGACCGTGTCTCAGTCAGAGCCACTGAGTCTACAGTCTGTCCCATCATCTCATTGAGGCAGGACCAAGGCACCTCTCCACCCCCACACCCCTGTGTCTAGGCTGAGCAAGCTATCTCTCCATATAGAATGGGCTCCACAAGTCAGTTTGTGCATTCGAGTTAGATATTGGACCAACTGCCGGTGGCCTTATATATTGTCCCAGCTGCACCATGGTTAGTTGTGGATTCCCGAATCTGTTTCCATCTGTTTCTGGAAGAGGGTTCTAGCTCCTCTGGAGTTGTGGATTTTAGGCTTTTTGCTTTATATCCAGTATCCACTTATGAGTGAGTGCATACTATATTTGTCTTTCTGGTTTGGGATTACCTCACTCAGGATGTTTTTTTCTAGTTCTGTCCATTTGCCTGCAAATTTTAGGATGTCATTGTTTCTTAATGCTGATTAGTACTCCATTGTGTAAAAATACCACATTTTTTATCCATTGTAGTGATACATTTACCTGTTCCCCCAACCTGTAGCATTGACCATGCCTTTGGGGCGTGGTCACAGGTGCAGACGTGACTGGTTAAAAGGAATAGGATTCAGGGTGTCAAGGTCTGCATCCCTGGGGCTGGAACGATGTGACAGTCACTTGTTTTCTGTGTAAGTTCCTTTTCCCCAAATAAACTATACTTCATTCTATACTGAGTCTAGTGAATCCTGATTCCCACGCCAATATCTGGTGCCCCGAATGTGGGTAGATTTGCTTGACCAGCCCAGAGGGACATGCCTCGGCTAGCCGCACACGAATGGAGCATCTAGGTTGTTTCCAAGATCTGGCTATTACAAATAATGTTGCTATGAACATAGCTGAGCAAATGTCCTTGTGGTGTGAATTGCCTCCTTTGTGTGTATGCTATTGCAGGGTCTTGAGGTAGGTTGATCCCTAATTTTCTGAGAAATTGCATACTGATTTCCACAGCGGCTGTACAAGTTTGCACTCCCACCAGAAATGGGGGAGTATTCCCCTTTCTCCACTTCCGCTCCAGTGTAAGCTGTCATTGGTGTTTTTGATCTTAGCTATTCTGATGGGTGTAAAATGGAATCTCAGAGTGGTTTTGATTTGCATTTCCCTGATGACTAAGGATGTTGAGCAATTCCTTAAGAGTCTTTCCACCATTTGAGATTGTTCTTTTGAGAATTCTCTGTTTAGATCTGTACTCCATTTTTTAATTGGATTATTTGGTAGTTTGATGTATAGTTTCTTGAGTTCTTTGTATATTTTGGAGACAAGCCTTATGTCAGATATGGGGTTGGTGAAGATGTTTTCCCATTCTGTAGGAAGCAGTTTTGTCTTGCTGACCGTGTTCTTTGCTCTACAGAAGCTTCTCAGCTTCAGGAGGTCCCATTTATTCATTGTTGCTCTCAGTGTCTGTGCTACTGGTGTTTTACTTAGGAAGTGGTCTCCTGTGCCTATGTATTCAGTGTATTTCCCACTTTCTTGTCTATGAGAGTCAGTGTGGATGGATTTATAGTGAGGTCTTTGATTCATTTGTGAAGAGACCAGCCCCCTGCTTTAGCATCCATGACGGGCTGACATGTGCTTGCCTGACCATGCCCCTCCTGTCCTAGTCACTAGAGGTCAGAGACCCTCCTCGTGGCAAGGAACCAATCAGCGGTTAGCTGGCGGGGCTGTGCTTTGCAGCTCTGAGTGTGCTTTGCAGTACAGGTGCACAACAGTGACGTGCAGAGCATGGCAACCGCCCAGGGAGGGCCTGTGGGCCATAGCAACTAGCTGGCCAGTCAACACAGGACAGGCTTCCCACGCCTGAAAGAGCACCAATCCTGAGACTGTTGTGTCCCCCTAGACACTCCCCTTATGCTACCCAATATATTCCCCACCTCGTGGCTTCTCAGGGTCCTTATCCAGGCATCCACCATGATGAACAGTGAAGGGCCCGAGCTAATGGGGTTAGCTTGTTAAACCACAACAATAGGAGACTCTGCTTTTGCATCAAAATGGGTCTCATGGTGATTTGGGGGTTTCAGAATTTGAGCACAACAATTTGGACTTGAGTTTTGTGCATGGAGATAGACATAGATCTATTTGCAGTCTTCTACATGTTGACAGCCAGTTATACCAGCACCCTTTGTTGGATATGTTTTCTTTTTCCCATTTTATATTTTTAGCTTCTTTGTCAAAAATTAGGTGTTCATAGGTGTGTGGCTTGATATTGGGGTCTTCAATTCAACAATTTCATTGGTCCACCTGTTTTTATGCCAATACCAAGCTGTTTTCATTACTATAGCTCTATAGCAGAGCTTGAAGTCAGGGATGGTGATGCCCCCAGGTGATCCTTTATTGTACAGGATTGATTTGGCTATCCTGGGCTTTTTGTTTTTCCATATGAAGTTCCATTTTCCGATGTCTTCTTTATTTTCTGTCTTGTCATAGAGGTCTTTCACTTGTTTGGTTAGAGTTACCCCAAGATACTTTATGTTATTTGTGGCTTTTGTAAAGGGTGATGTTTCCCTGATTTCCTTCTCAGCCCATTTGTCATCTGTGTATAGGAGGCCACTGATTTCTTTGAGTTAATCTTGTATCCTGCTACATTACTGAAGGTATTTATCAGTTTTAGGAGTCCCCTGGTAGATTTGGGGGTCACTTATGTAATTTATCATATCCTCTGCAAAGAGAGAAAGTTTAACTTCTTTTCCAATTTGTATCCCCTCGATCTCCTTTTGTTGCCTTATTGCTCTAGCTAGAACTTTGAGTGCTATGTTGAGTAGATGTGGAGAGAGTGGACGGCCTTGTCTTGTTCCTGATTTCAGTAGGATTGCTTTGAGTTTCTCTCCATTTAGTTTGATGTTGGCTGTTGGGTTACTGTATACTGCCTTTATTATGTTTAGGTGTGTTCCTTGTATCTCTATTCTGATAGGGGATGTCATTCTGTATGTATGTTTCTTTTATTGGCTAATGAATAAAACACTGAATGGCTAATAGCCAGGCAGGAAGATAGGTGGGGCAACCAGACCAGGACAAGGTGGGGGTGAGGAGAGGAAGGCAGAGAGAAGGTGTGTGGAGAGACGCTATGCTGCCAAAGGAGTAACATGCCAGATTAAGGGTAAGCCAGAGACTCATGGCAATACATAGATTAATAGAAATGGGCTAATAATTAAGACAGAGCTAGCCAATAAGAAGCCCAAGCCATCAGCCAAACAGTTTACAAATTAATGTAAGTCTTTGTGTGTTATTTGGGACAAAGAAGCTGTGGAACCAGGTGGGACAGGACCCTCCATCTACACTGTTCTCTCCAAGACCTTTATCATGAAAGGGGGCTGAATTTTGTCAAAGGCTGTCTCAGCATCTAGTGAGATGATCATGTGGTGTTTTTCTTTCAGATTGTTTGTATGGTAGATTATATTGATGGATTTTCGTATGCTGAACCATCCCTGCATCTGTGGGATGGGTCATGGTGGGTGATTTTTCTGATGTGTTCTTGGATTCGGTTTGCCAGTATTTTATTGAGTATTTTTGCATCTATGTTTGTTCATGAGGGAAATTGGTCTGTAATTCTCTTTCTTAGTTGTGTTTTTGTGTGGTTTCAGTGTCAGGGTAACTGCAGCCTCATAAAAAGTTTGGCAATGTTCTCTCTGCTTCTATTGTGTGGAATAATTTGGGGAGTATTGGTATTAGTTCTTCTTTGAACATCTGGTAGAATTCTGTGCTGAAACCATCTGGGCCTGGGCTTTTTTTTGTTGGGGGACTATTGATAACTGTTTCTATTCCCTTAGGGGTTGTGGGTGTATTTAATTTGTTTAGCTGTTCTTGATTTAATTTTGGTATGTGGTACTTATCTAGAAAATTATCCATCTCCTTAAAGTTTTCCAATTTTGTGGAGTACAGGTTTTTGAAGTATGACCTGATGATTCTCTGGATTTCCTCAGTGTCTGTTATTATATGCCCTTTTCATTTCTGATTTTGTTAATTTGGATATTTTCTCTGTGTCTTTTGGTTAGTTTGGATAAAGGTTTGTCTATTTTGTTGAATTTCTCAAAGAACCAACTCTTTGTCACATTGTTTTCTTTGTTTCTATTTTATCAATTTCAGCCCTCAATTTGACTATTTCTTGCTGTCTACTCCTTCTGGGTGAGTTTGCTTCTTTTTGTACTAATGTTGTCAGTTGTTCTGTTAATTAGCTAGTGTGCAATTTTTCCAACTTCTTTATGTAGGCATTTAGTGCTATGAACTTTCCTCTCAGCACTGCTTTCATTGTGTCCCATAAGTTTGGGTTTGCTGTGTGGTCATTTTCATTAAATTTTAGGAAGTCTTTTATTTCTTTCTTTACTTCTTCCTTGACCCAGTGGTGGACCCAGTGGTAGTTCAGTTGATCATTGTTCAATTTCCATGTTTTTGTGGGCTTTCTGAAATTAACATTGCTGTTGAATTCTAACTTTAAGTTGCGGTGATCTGATAGGGTACAGGGGTTTATTTAAATTTTTTGTATCTGTTGAGGTTTGCTTTTTTACCAAGTATGTCATCTATTTTTGAGATGGTTCCATGAGTTGCTGAAAAGAAATATATTATTTTGTGCTTGGGTAGAATGTTCTACAGATGTCTGTTAAGTCCATTTGAGTCCTAACATCTGTTAGATCCCTTATTTCTCTGTTAAGCTTCTGTCTGGCAGACCTATACAGTGGTAAGAGTGGGGTGTTGAAGTCTCCCACTATTAGTGTGTGGGGCTTGATTTGTGATTTAAGCTTTAGTAATGTTTCTTTTACAAATTCAGGAGCCCTTGTGCTTGGGGCATAGATGTTCAGAATTGAGATTTCCTCTTGCTGGATTTTTCCTGTGAAATATGAAATACCCTTCTTTATCTTTTTTGATTGATTTTAGTTTGAAGTCTATTTTGTTAGATATTAGGATAGCTACACCATCTTGTTTCTTGGGTCCATTTGATTGGAAAAATTTTTCTCAATCCTTTACTCTGAGGTAATGTCTGTCTGTGAGGTTGAGGTGTGTTTCTTCTATGCAGCAGATGGATGGATCCTGGTTTGTATGCAGTCTATTAGCCTGTGTCTTTTTATAGGTGAATCGAGACCACTGATATTCATGGATATTAATGACCAGTGATTGAGAGAGTTTCTGGAAGCCACTGCTGGAAACCACTAACGTCAGCTCACCAGCGGCCATCACTCCTCAATCCTGGGTTGAGGCTGGGGCCTCCCTCTGACATGGCTTCCAGGCTGGGATTCGGGCCTCCCAGAGGCATTTTCTCGTTGAAGTTCCCTCCTCTCAGATGACTTTAGCTTATGCACATTGGCATTAAACTAGTCAGTACATCCAGCATCCTAAAACAAGATAAATGACAGTTCACCATTGACAGCCAGGTTGTCAGAAGGCACACACACACACACACACACACACACACACACACACACACACACACACACACACACACACACACACACACACACGTGCATATGCACATATGGTTGAATATAGTTACATTTTATTCCTGCACTCTCAGGTTTGTGTGCCTCGACCATCCAGGGAGCCTGGGCTTGAGTGGGCAGCTTGAGCTTGAAGCACCATTTTGGTTCCTTCTGTGGCTGTGATAAAATATTGGCTGAAGGAAGCTTAGGGGAAGAAAGGATTTATTTGGTTTACACTTCATGGTCACATTCCCTCAGGAACCGCAGAAAAAACTTAAACAGAACTTGAAGCAGAAACCACAGACTCCCAAGCAGGTTCAGACACATCTAGCTTTCTGTTAGTTTGTTTCTTTGTTTCTTTGTTTTTTGAAACAGGTTTTCTCTATGTAACAACCCTAGCTGTCCTGGAACTAGCTCCATAGACCAGACTGGCCTTGAACTCACAGAGATCTGCCTGCATCTGCCCCCTGAGTGCTAGAATTAAAAGTGTGTGCCACCAAATTCATCAAAAAATAAATAAATAAATCTTTGTTTTTGAGACAAGATTTCTCTGTGTAGCCTGGCTGTCCTGGAACTTACTTCGTAGACCAGGCTGGCCTGGTACTGGAGATCCACCTGCCTCTGCCTCCTGAGTGCTGGGACTAAATGCGCCACCACCGCCCGGCACATCTAGCTGGCTTACAGAGCCCTGCTGCATATGGAACTGTCAAGGCAAAGACCACAGCTCTCAACTTAAGGGGAATTAAGAGTCGACTCTGAAGCCATTTGAGGGAGCGTGGCTCAGGAGCCTGGATTTAGGATACCCTAATTTCCATGTTCCTGTGTGGAAGCATTTTCGTGATGCTGGTATAGTTCTACAGGAGAGAAGCCGGAACAGAGAGATGGGGAGCCTTCCTATAGGCTCGAGCTCCTATTTGATGACATCCTGAGCTCCTGGATTGGTAGAAGCTACTTGCCTGCTCAGTTAATAGATTCTAAGTGGTTTTTAATCTGCTGTCAGGAGGACTGTTTTCTGACACAGAGAAGGGCAAGGGGGTCTCCGGGCCGGCAACATCCCAGTCCCTCCACTGGACTGAAATTCTAAGCAGCCAATCTGTTTCTGCAGACACGGAGCTGTTGTCTGTTTGTTTGTTTGTTTGTGCTTGTTTTGTTTTTCATAACCAGACACTCAGCTTCCTTTCAGGAGTTTTCATTCACAGAATAGTGCTGCCCACAGTGGGCTGGACCCTCTGCCCACTAATAATCAAGACCACGCCTACAGACCACGCCCACAGACCACACCCACTGGTCCCTCCCTAGATGGAGACTCCATTCTCAGGAGAGTCTAGACTGGGTCAAGCGGACAGTTGACGCTAACTAGGAGAGCACGGCAAGCTTGTGTTTTCTTCTGCAGTCTCTTTTCTGGGGGCCTCTGGCCACATGGTCACAGCCATGTTTATCCTTTCCTGGATGCTCTGAGTATCGTCATTTCTGTAGAATCGGGTGGCCTCCCCTGTGCTGTCTCCTATTGTCATCATTTGTAATCCCCCACTAGTGCCCTGGCTTCACAGATTTTCTTCCAAACAGGTTCCCAGTCAGTTTTCAGAGAGTTCTCAGATTCTCTGGGTCAAAGTTTAAAACTACAACTGGCCCTGCCACCAAGCTGGTAAAGAAAACAGCCAGGGGGAAAAAAAGAGCATGAGGCTTTAGAAATGATTTTTCTCTTTAGAAGTCAGATTTATTATTTGTTTATGAGTGCACACACACCCTTGGGGGTTCCTGCACAGGCCAGATGGTACCAGATCCCCTGGAGATGGAGTTACAGGCAGGTGTGAGCTGCCCAAATGGGTGCTGGGAACTGAACTTGAGTCCTCTGCAAGGACAGCAAATAAATGCTCTTAGTCACTGAGCCACCTGAACAGTCCTCAAGACCTGAAAAACAAATTTAAGATAGGGTGTCATGTAACTCAGGAGGGCCCTAGACTCTCCATGTAGTTGGACATGACTTTGAACTCCCCGTCTTCCTGCCACTTTCCTGAGTGCTTGGATGTCAGACATTTCTATCTCCTGAGTGCTGGTATGACAGGCATGTGGACAGACATGTGTACCACAGTTGGTGCTTCAGAAGTGGATTTTTAAAGTGTATTCTCCCCCACCTTTATTTTTGCAGTAATGTGGACTAAACTCGGGGTCTTGTACATGGCAAGCAAGTGTTCTTCTTTCTTCTACTGATCCAAACCCCCTTTCAGACATTGCCTTTTAACCATCCTTTTTCCATTCTATTTGTTGTTAAAGCAATATGACAAAGCTATGAACATATTTTTAATTTAAAAAAAAAACCACATGATGATCTCATTGAAGATCTTTATTTTAAAAAGAATTGAAATAAGCTGAGGTAGAGAATGTATATGATGTTATATCATATGATATATGATATATGTTATATTATTCCAGTGAGCCCAAGAAATCATCATGTCTCTAGCCCATGAGGGCTGGAATTCCAAGCACATTCTGGCTCTTTTCCCATGGTTTCTGGAAGTGGGAACTCAGGTCCTCAGGCTCCTAATGGAGCCCTTACCTCAGCCCACAATTTAGTCTTTTTATCTCAAGTGCCCAGTCTTCATTGCTTTGAATAGTGCAGTATATTGCAAGTGTGAGCGCGTGTCTCTCCTGGCCTCTCCCTCCCTTGGACAACCTCCAAAAGCAGGGACACTTTTAGAATATGGTCACCTTGGCAAGCAGAGTCCCATTTGCCACCACATTCTGCTCTCCAGCTGCGTCTCTTCCTAACTTTGGTGTTGGGGACACTGATCCCTTCCTGTGGTGTCTTTGAGAGTCTACCACGGCCAAAGCACAGCATCTATAGCTGAGTCCACGTACCCCACTCTAAGCCAACCACAGTGCTGTGTTCCAGAAAACCAGCCATTGATGGCCTTTCTAAACGATAGTCGCAAAGAACATTTCTTACCTCCCATTGGGCAGAAATTGGACAGACACACACACACACACACACACACACACACACACACACACACACGCACACATATTATTCTCAGTGGTGTGTACTTGGGTAAACTTCCTAAGTCACAGGGCCTGATTCCTAAGACAAAAGGCAAGTCTCAGTCCATGGGTGAAGGGCTTGCTTGCAAGCGTGAGGACCTGAGTTTCTCCCCAGAACATTTTTTGGGGGAGCTAGGCATAAAGGCATGAGTTTGTAATCCCAGTGGCAGGGAAGCAAAGGCAGGTGGATCTCTGGGAATTGCTGGCCAGCCAGCATGTTCCAAACCAATGAGAGACTGTCTTAAAATGGAAAAAGAGAAGAAAACTCAAGGTGGATGGCATCCAAAGAACAACACCGAGGTGTCCTCTGGCTTCCACAAGCACCCGCAGACACAGACAGAAAGAGGGGGAGGGGGGACGAGCATGTGGCAGGAGAGACAAAAGAAAGGGGAGGGGACAGGAAGGGAAACCTATCTCTCTTCCTTAGATACTTAACAATGTCCCGCAAGACAAGTACAAAGACAATCCCAAAGAAGCAACAGGTCAGACCTGAAAACAAAGACCAAGAGCAAAGGACAACAGCAAAGTTAAGGGAATAAAGCCAAGGACGTGACAGTGACAAGGAGAACATGGTAGGATTATAGCCCAACACTGCAACAGGAAGGAGAGCTCAAAGCCTGGTCCCTGAATGGGGGAGGGAAGGGGATCCCAGGACAGCAGAAAATAAGAATTGAAGCCATCTCACCATGCCTCCATCTTTAAACTGGGCTCGCAGCTGCAGACCCGTGAAACCATCACTGGTGAGTCTCTCCAAAGGGAAACTGTCTAGGGTCAGAACAGTAAATGAGATTCTCACCTTGGAGCCCAGAGGAAAGTCTGAAGTCTGGGAAGGACTTGACCCCCCCCCCAAATCAGTAAAGCTTTGAGCATGGGGCTTTGCAAAATGGTTTGATCCTGGCATCTGATACTTTCATCCTTTGGTTTGCCAAATTCTCAGGGTTGGAGGAGGGGGGCGCGCCTGCCTGTGGGAAACAGCACGCGTGTGGAGGTGTGATGCTGGCTCTGTTTTTAATTGTGCACGGCTTCACCTGCTCTAGAATGCGCTGGACCCCTTCCACGGGTTCATATCTCCTTCTGTCTCCTTTTAAAAACGCATTTTCAAACTTCGTGTTTCATTCTGGAATAATCCACCATAATGTACCAACAGATTTCTTCAAAGCTTAAATGTGTGTGAACCACGATGCCAGCGCCCACAATCTAACGTGGTCCTTACCTTTTACTGACAATGTGAATTTTAACTAAGTGTATCGATGCATAATTAAGACCCAAAATGCGGAAGGTATTTTTGGTCCTGTTTACCGCGTGTGAGAAATGCCAGCGCTGAAAGAACTCAGCCTCCCTACAGCAATAACTTCAAGTTCTACACAGCAAACGAATCAAGGCTACAACTCCATAGGTTCTGTGAGAACTCATTCAAATTGTTGACAGAAATTGGAAACAAGCTTTACAGCCATCCAGAGAGCAGAGATCAAAGGCTAATGTGACTGTATACCCACACGATGGAATGTGTACTTCACTCGAAATACAGGGGAGTCAGGAAGATGGCTCTGAAGGTAAGAATGCCTGCTGTGCAAGCGTGAGAGCCTGAGTTTGAATCCCCAGCTCCTACCTAAAAGCCAAGTATGGCACATACTGTAAGCTCGGCGCTGTGAGGGAAAGAGACAAGAGGATCACTGGGGTTACTGACTAGCGGGCTAGCCCTGGGTCTAGTGTGAAACCCTGTGTCCAGGGAATAGCAAAGAGAATGACAGAGAAGGACAGCTGCCATGTTCCTCCAGCCTCTGAATACGTACTCACCTATGCACACTTCTGCACACATTGTACATGTACACCACACACACACACACATGAGAGAGAGAGAGAGAGAGAGAGAGAGAGAGAGAACTACAAAAGAGCTTATAGCTTTTGCTAGAGGGAGAATGTCCATACATTATCATGAACATCAACTACCTAGACTATCCGCTTTGGCTAAAAGTATGCCTGTGTGTGTGTAGATCTGTAAGCATAGGCTATGCGTCTACACAGGTATGTGTTCATGTGCTAGGGAGGCTCCCTAAAGAAGCAGAACCGGTGGAATATACAGATTTAACTCATGATGCTGGCTTACACTGCACAACCCAGAAGTGGTTATCTGAACGCTGAAGAGGCTGAGAACCCCGTAACCGCTTATTATAACATGCTGGCTGCCCTGGAAGTCCCAGTCTGGTGCTGGTGGCCCACGGATTCCTGGAGTCACTGGTCTTCACTCCAGGTTGGAACCTGAAGAAGATGAGTCTTATGGCAGCTGTGGCATTGGCAGCATTAGAAACTGGAATAGAGACCGTCACCAGCAAGGACTGGCAATAGGTGGGAAAGCAATCCCTTTTTTCCTGGACCTCTTTATGGGCTTCAGGCTGCGGCTGGAGGCTACCTTCCTCTCTGGTCCCTCTCGGTGCTCGAAGCCTTCCCAGAGATGCAACTTCATGTCAGATGTGGCCAAGTTGACAATCGAGACTGACCATCATGCAGGTTGTGGTGGCTCATGCCTTTAACCCCAGAACACAGGAAGTGGATCTCTGTGAGTTGAAGCCAGCCTGGTTTATATAGAGTTCCAGGCCAAGCAGAGCTACATAGTGAGACCCTGTCTCAAATATATAAATAAAGAGCCATTGTACACAAATACTCAGACATGCAAAAATATGAAAGGGGGTTTAAAATAACTAGCACAAAATTAAAATATCAAGGGTCAACTAGCAAATAGTTTTGTAGGTTATAGTCTGATAAAAGCTATTTGGTCCTGTTTCCCACAGATAGAACAACACTAAGTGGTTCTTGATGAGTATATCCACGATAAAGCGAGAACAGGCATCAGCTCTGTGCTACCATTCATGGCCAGATGATAAAGGACCATCATCCTAGAGCAGTTGCCAATTTCCTGTCTTCATCTCTGACCAGGAAGAACCATAATCACACAGAGGACACCGCTATGAGCCAGCTCAGCAAGAAGCCTGCTTCACCTCCACACAGATTCTATTGGCTGGACCTGTCATGTAGACACACCTAGCTGAAAGAGAGGCTACAAAATGGAGCACAAACTTGCGTATCTCAGACGCAGGTGGGCTGGGGCACCTGTGGCAAAAGCTTGCTTTCTGCCCTGCTCTCTGCTGTGTCACCAGCATCTAGAACAAGAGTCAGCAAGTTTCTCCAAAAAATTACACACTCATTTGTGTGTGTGTGTGTGTGTGTGTGTGTATAGTGTGCATTCCACAGTGTGTGTGTGGAGCTCAGACTTGCAAATGAC